>NC_056726.1:1861074105-1861156605 GCF_019279795.1 Protopterus annectens | reverse complement strand
TATAGGTCACATTAAAGGTGGGAAAAGTTTTGATATATATATATATATATATATATATATATATATATATATATATATATATATATATATATATATATATATGGATTCACTTTATAACCTTGAAATGCTGAAATATCGAATTTCAGTATCTCAAGACTATAAAACCGAATCCACAAAACACCGACAAACAAAAACCGCGAAACCACATAACCGAAAACACAGCACACACTACACTAAACATACAACACAACACCCACATCACAACATAAACAAAAAAACAACACACATACACAACTCACACTGCTGCACCCCCCACACCCCCCTACTTATATATATATACTAACTCCGACATCGCACAAACACAACACAAAAGCTCACTCATACACGCACATTCTCCAATCCCTCACACACACTCTAACTCCCACTCAAAACCCTTACAAAACACTCACTCACTTACCTGACATAACACCTACATCCAAACACGGCACCACGCACCAACAAAACACAAACCCGGACATTACATAGCGCAACTTCATAACCGCGAATTTGACATATTTTCGACATACGTCAAATTCGCGATTATGAACGTTCGCTATTTTTAACATTCGACTTTATAGCTTCGAGATACTGAAATTCGACATTTCAGTATTTCGATGTTATAAAGTGAACCCATATATATATTGGGCTGGAGGCCCATTTTCAGTGAAAATATGTGTGTGTGTGTGTGTGTGTGTGTGTGTGTGTGTGTGTGTGTGTGTGTGTGTGTGTGTGTGTGTGTGAGTGTGTGTATGTATATATATATATATATATATATATATATACATATATATACATACATAAACACAATCTCCTACTCAGATCTTCTAAACAATGATAAAAAGAGGGCTAGATTAGATTGATAGAGAGATGGATGGATGAATAGATAGATGGATAGACATATTGAAAGGGATTAAGTAAAGATATATGTGTATATATATATATATATATATATATATATATATAAATAAATGAAACCAGATGCCAGAGTAATAATATATCCTCAATATAAAGCATAAATTCTACTGATAGTTATATAAAACATAAATCTTTCAAAGTATGTCATATGAAGTCATTACAAAGCCTTTATGTTCTGACATGTAGCCTTCTCTTATCTGACCTACTTAAATCATTCCTAGTTCCCAATCATAAGCATAATACTGCTTACTGAAAAATGTTAGTGCAGGCTGCAGAACCTAACTTCTTTCCTTTGCTATTTCCCTCACCCAACTTTTTTTTCTGAATTCAATTAGACAGTTGCACTATCTACATTAAAAATAAAAAAGTATTGTAATATGATTAAGAAACACCTTAGATAAAAATGAAAAAAAAAACCCTTAAATCCTGCCATCCACCTTCCCAACTATGAACCCAAAAGTAAAGAAAAGTCTATAAAAATCTCCACAACAAAGTCACACATCAAACAACCCCCACTTCTAAAAATCCACCAATCAGAAATTGCAGTAAAATATACATCCTTACCACAAAATATATGTGACCCACCATAAGACATTTGACATTTGTAGATGATTTCTTGGAATGGCCATGGAAGAGCTCTCCGATCTTATAGCCCAGGCAGGTATGACCCTAGCCCTGAGTAGCATCCTGCCATCTCCCAGAATGCTACCGCAGTACACGGACAAAATGATTGGCTTCAACAATTGGCTAAGCTTCTGGTGTCATTCTAAGGGGATCCAATATCTGTCTGCCTGGGGCAACATGGTCGACAGACCACGATGCTTTGCCAGAGATGGCCTGCACCTGTCACCCCTGGGATTCCAGATACTGGCTAAGGGTCTTGCTGCCCCCATAGTGCCTTTTTTAGGCAAGGTTCAAATGACAACTTTACCACCATAACAGGAACAGGCAAGTAAAACTGAGGGTAATGCTACTCAATGCTAGAAGTCTAAATCTCAAAATGCACTCACTCAAGGCACTCCACAAAATGGAGAACATCGATATCTGTGCAGTGACTGAGACCTGGTTCAAGGCTCCAGAGAGCACTCTTGCATTACCAGGCTATAACTCATACCACACTTTTCTGCCATCTAACCGGGACCAGAACACCAAAGGCGGAGGTGTGTCCATATTCATTAAGGATATCCACACTTCCAGGCTAGTTGCGCAGCATAACGCATTCGAGGTTATCCAAGTGCTACTAACTCTGGGCAAAACTGCAATCCAAATTGTAGCTTGCTACGGATCCCCCACCATGCCCCAGGATTCCCACACCTCTTTTCTTGATATACTGGAAAATATTAGGGTTCAATCAAATACCCTAATAATGGGCGATTCAACTATTCCACCATTAACTGGAAAACTACTCATGTACCAACTCCTTCACTCAATGCTTTCTGGAATTCATAAATTCCAATGCCCTGGATTAACTTATCCACACCTCCACCAGGGGCAACAATATCCTAGACATAGTCATTACCAACATTAGTGACCAGTGTTCCACAACTGAAGTCAACTCCTCATTAGTGAAATCCAACCATAAGCTAATCACCCTAGATATCTGCATCCCGCCCCCACCCACCATTAAGGAATCCACAGTAAAAAATTGCTCCAAAGCCAACTTCATGCTTCTTAAGAGAGAAGTGGCGAACTTCACGACACCCATGCAGATGGACAATACAGTTATGACTGCTGAATCCTACACAGATGCACTCTATAAGCACTTACATGAGTGCATGGATCGTGCTATCCCAAACAGAACCAAGATGCTATCCTCCAAAAAAAGGAAGCCAATCTGATGGTCCCCTGCCATAAACAAACTCTACAACAGAAGGAAGAAACTGTTGCAAAAGAGAGTAAAATCCCATGAGTGGAGGAGCTCCCTGGTCAGCCTCAGTAAGAAGCTGAGATCCCTTAGATCCTCCAAAGCTAGCTATGAAAGCAAAATCACCACTGATTCTAATGGCAACCACAAAGCATTTTATAGCTATGTCAAGAATCTCAATGGCAAAACCCAGATCTGCTCTAAGTTACAGTGCAACGGCATGAAAATGACAGAACCAACTGATATTGCCAACATCCTGGCAGATAGGTTAAGTGCTAACTTTACCCCCCTCTCACCCCCTAAAGGGCCTATATCTATACAGGAAGAATGCAGAGTCCCTGCAATCACATCTATGCTGGTAAAAGATGCACTCTCTAAAACCAAAAACACAGCATCCGTGGGAATGGACAACATCCCACACTGTGTTTTACATGAACTTCAGAACGAACAGGCTCCCCACCTAAGCACCATGTTCAGTCATAGTCTCACGTCAGGCTTTGTGCCCAATGAATGGTGCACAGCAGCAGTTATCCCACTCCACAAAGGGGGAGCCACCACTGATCCTGGGAACTATCGCTCTATTAGCCTGGCGAGCCTAGTCTGCAAGGTCATGGAACATATCATCATGGATCTCATAAACAAAGACATTGGTAACCTCCAAACTCTGGACCCCATCCAGTTCAGGTTTGTGAAAGACAGAGCATGCCTTCTGAACCTGATCAACTTCTTTGAGGCAGTCACCAAAGCTGTAGACGAGGGTAAGGAGGTTCACACAGCCTATCTTGAACTCGCCAAGGCTTTCGACACCATCCCCCATTCTGGAATTATAGCTAAACTCATTAAACTAGGTATAAATCCCTACATCACAAGACTGGTTGCCAACTGGCTCACTGACAGAACCCACACTGTAAAAGTTGCAGACTCCAAATCTGACTTCAAACCAGTGACAAGTGGAGTACCACAGGGTTCAGTCCTGGGACCTCTCCTGTTTGGTATCTACTTCTCTGAAGTACAGGCTAACACAGAATGTCTCTGGCTAATGAAGTTCACAGATGACTGCAAACTAGGAGCAATAGCCGAGTCCCCAAATGATGTGGACATCCTACAGAAGGACCTCACGGAGACATATCCCTGGTGTCAGAGGCATGGCCTCAAGCTCAATGCCAAAAAGTGCATTGTCATCTCCTTTGGTAAAAACTCTGTGCCCATGAACTACCACATAAACAGCAGTCTACTTAATGCCGAATGTGTGATAAGAGACCTTGGGACCCAGGTGGACAGTAGACTCTCCTTTGATAATCACATCGCCACAGTAGTCAGGAAATCCTTCTATGTGGCACACCTCATCACAAAAGGGTTGTCATCTAGGGAAAAAGAGATCATTGTTTCCCTATACTCAGCACTCATTAGACCCATTATAGAGTACAACACCCCTTTTGGAATGTACCTCACAAGACATCTGCAGCAGCTGGAAAGGCCACAGAAGTACTTCACAAAGAGGATTACTTGCCTCAAACAGATGCCCTACACTGACTGTCTCAAAAAACTCCAGATTTACTCTGTAGCATACCGCCTACTATGAGGAGATCTCTGCCTAACATATAAAGCTATGTTAAACCCAGAGCTGTTGGACATGCTACACCTAAAGAAATCCCAGTCCCTCTGAGCTACACGGTCTAGGGACCTAAACCTTGTCACCACAATAAACAGGACATGCTAGAGGGATAGAGTCCTGTCCCAGAGACTTCCTATACTCTGGAACAAGCTACCCATCTATGTCAAGCAAAGTTCCTCATTAACACTCTTCAAGAAAAATCTTGAATGGATGGGAAATAGGGAATACACTCCAGGGATCACTTCTGTGGCTCTGCTCGACAGGGGCACAGGAAATTCACTTTCTTGGGTGGCATAAGCCAGGGAACCTTGCTGGCTAGGTTTACTTAGACCCTTGAGCCGATAGCCTAGTACCTACCTATGAACCTATGAACCTATGTAATAGTTCAGGATTATGCTGTCTGGTTATTTTTGTTTGCATTTCACAGTTTAACATAACTGCTGATGATGCCAGCCACAGTCAGTCTTCTGCAGCGTGTTTGTTTGGGCCATCCACATTACCAGATATTACATGGTGTCAGAGGAAGCAAAACGTCATTTCATCATTCATTTTAGAAATTATGAAACTGCAGTTTCCCAGAAACTTTCCTTTTCAGGGGAATAAGTGAACATTCTAGATCTATAAACTCTGTTACTGAAAGCAAACAGAATATCGCACTAGCAAGAAAATATAGATTTTCTACATTTCTGCTTGCTTTCTGGATGGAAATCATGAGAGCAAGTAAAACTGGTGAGTTTTGAGATGTAGAAAAAGAAAATTTTGCAGTAATGGGGCAAAAGTCTTAGAGTTGCTGTGAAACTGGAAAGAATCATTTGCTCATCACAAGGGCACAAGGTCCAGATGAGTTTATTGATGGGTATGCTTCTGATCTGAGACATGGACAATACACTTAGGGAGCCACATTAAATTATTCTGGTACCCTGCGCAGTTCCCCTATTTGGCAACCCCTCAGCACTATGTTGAAAATACATCATCTAAGAGTTGATCAAAGAAAAGATTCTTTCCAAATGAAGCTGTTCATCTTTAAAAACTGTAGCAAACTGATTGCTACCAATGTAATAAGTGGCTTGCTACAGCTAAATATATGAAGTGCGGACGTACCCTGATAGCAAATGCAACATTAGCATTTATTCCTGTGCCATTGCTGCACTATCATTTAATTAGCATCTGTCAATTGTACTACTGAACACCTTGTGCCTTGCTCTAGCTATACATCTAAGTGACATTAGTTGAAAACAACAATGCATTTAATAGCAGAAATAATTACAAAATAAACAGATTATTGAAACTCATATTTAACATTATCTAAAATGAGTGTTGAGTGTAGACCAAGAGTAGGTAGTTTACCACAGTTAAATGATCTCACAGAAGAATGTGG
Organism: Protopterus annectens; assembly: GCF_019279795.1. Taxonomy (NCBI): domain Eukaryota; kingdom Metazoa; phylum Chordata; order Ceratodontiformes; family Protopteridae; genus Protopterus; species Protopterus annectens. The sequence goes on along the minus strand of NC_056726.1, from coordinate 1,861,150,794 downwards.
TGAATTTAGAGTGATGAGCCTAACCTGTAACAGAAAGTAAAATGTAACTAGAAAGTTCTGAAAAGAATGCCAAGCATATAAAATGTGTCATTAATAAGTACATGATTTGGCTATAAGCAGTCTGAAGAGAAATGGCCAATGACTGACTAATCAAGTATGTAGAAGCTGTTAGAAACTAGCCACTTTGCAAAAGTGACTAAAATGAAATAAATCAATTTTCCTTTGGAAATACTGTGTATGTTAGATTTCAGCATATGTTAGATTAAATGAAATATGCTTTGTTTATGAGCACAATTTGTGTTCAGATGTGCACAAAGTAGTCTGCAATATTGGAGTACAGAAAACTGTGCCCAGAGAATGAGTTAAAAATCTGGAAAGAAAAGCTAAAAATTAATTGAAAGGTAATGTATGCAACAGACACTGGATAAAATTATAATGTTTGAATTAGTAAAGAATCTGAGGACAAAAATGTGAAATAATTGTTGGTTAAATTTTATAACAATTCTGGTCATCATGTTAAATTCACGGCTTGAAGGTGTTTCTATGCAAATAAGAATAATAAACACAAGAGATAGCTCCAGATATTGGACATTGAAAGCTCATATTTGATGGACATCATTTGATATATCAGAGAGCTACAAAGTATCACAGAAAATTATGAAGTTTACATCACATGGGATCATCCATTATCAGCAGTTCAAAAGATAGATGCTAGAAAATTGGATATAGTGGTCCATGAAAAGAAGACAAAAGTAGCATTGATTATTGAAATCATCACACCAGTGACTACAGTGTCTTGTGTACAGAGAGATGCAAACACATAAAATATCAGGATCTGCAGGTGGAAACAATAGCAATATGGACGAAAGATACCCAGACAGTTCCAATAGTAGTAGGAACAATAGATCTTATAAAAAAGAATCTACAATCATATTTAGATATGTTACCAATACATGTAACCCTGTACGAATTGCAGAAGGAGTCATTACTGGGCACATTGCATGTGCTGCAAAGAGCACTTTTGGCTGACATGAAAGATTGAAACAATACTAATTTCATGAGCGTCAGTCTTACTTTGACTTAGGAATGGGGTCCATTCCAGTCATGATATTAGAAACCCAAAAGACTTGGAGAAATTAAAAAAGTGAAAATAATTTATAATGTGAATGAAGTTACAGCATTGATCAGAGAATGTTTAATCTGATTATTTCAATTCATAATTCATGGAGTTTACAAGGTAATGTCAGTCACTGGACCATAAATACATTGTAAATACCCACTCTCATAAGACACTTCCTGTCTCAAGAAGGACAAAATATGTCAGGCCTGGGATGAATTTATGAGTGACCATACCATTATCAAGATTTGCCTTAAGAAAATGAGGGTATTACTCAAATTAATATGTATTGAAAGATTATTCCAGAGATGGGGAAGCACTGCATGATAAATGCGTTGCTCTCGTGTGTCTTGTTTATTTGTTGATGAAGATTTTTTTTTTGGTTTGATTTTTGTGGAGTCATTTTTTTATGGAGGTGTGGGAGTTCAAAGAGGATTGAGACAGAGAATAGAGACAGAGCTTCAAACTTTAATTTGTTGATCTTTTTAGCTGGGGACCCCTGAGATCTATCTAGCTGTGTGATGTGTTTGGATAGATAGATGTATAATAAAAGTAGCATTATATTCTACAATTGATCTGATTTGGACAGATTATAGAGGAATTATACCTTTTTGACAAGTTTGAGATCCCTTTAGTTTCTATTTTGGCTAGACAGAAATATTTCCTGACTAATGCTGCTACATGGAGGTCCTGGGTACAACTTTGCCTACAAAGTAATTGACACATCGGACAGACATAAGCTTCTGTATTGTAGGACTCTCTGTACAGAAAGCTGTTGTTGAGGTTTGTTTACCAGATTTGAGAATTCTACACTTCTTTTCTCTGTTGAGACAGTCCCTCAACAGAGTTATCTAACTACTGTCCCATAGCCATTCTACCCCCATTAGCAAAGATCCTCAGAAAATGCTTTCATAAACTCCTAGATCACCTATTAAAGAACAACCTTCTCCCAAACTCACAACAAAACCTCAGACCTAAGCATAGTACCACAACAGCCCTTATCTGCTTTACAAGTAAGATCAGCAAGCTTAAAAACAACAGCCTCTTAGTTTCATCCATCTTCTTTGACATATCAAAAGCCTTTGACACTGTTTCTCATCAAAAACTGCTAAATGAACTAGTAGCCATTAACCTCTCCCAAACAGCACTAGCATGGTTTCACAGTTACTTAACCAACCGCCAGCAAGCAGTTATGTGCCAAAACACACTCTCTACCCTTTTCCCTTTCTCAACAGGCATCCCCCAAAGGTCAATAGTCGGCCCAGTCTTTTAATCCATATTTACCATAAATCTATCCACTGCTACTAACAATGTTACTATTATTCAATATGCTGTCAACTTCTCCCTTATATGCTTAACTCAACCCAAATAAAACTAAACTGATGATCTTTACTAAAGGCAAAGTACAAGTAACTCATCCCTTTCAGTATCTATTCATCTAACAATACTAAAATAGAACCAGTAGAATACACAAAACTTCTTGGGGTAACAATTGATAGCTCACTAAAATTTGACAAACATTTGGCTTCAACTATTAAAAAGGTACATATTAAACTCAGTACTCTTTCCTCGCCAGTTCCACGAGACATTCCATAGCAAGAACACATCTCCTCTCCACCCTACTATACATCTCCACCATCTTTACTAATTTAAGAAAAACTAACCTGAACAAACTCAAGACCTGCTATAACAAAATAGCTAGATTTGCCCTAAACCTCCCAAATAAAACCAATCACTGATCTGCTTTACAATAACTATACTGGGTTAAACTTCCTAACTTCCTCCACTTTAACCAAATAGTTAACTATCACACATTCCATTATCTACAATACAGACTACTGTCCAGCTCTCAAAAACCTAATACAGCATTACAACAACAATAGAACCTTAAAATCCTCAGATACATTATTACTAAAAACTACAAAACTCAGCCACAGTTTTGGTGAATCGCTCTATTCGTACAAAATATCTAAGATCTAGAACTTCATTCTATAAAACAATTGAAACACTACTAATACAAAAAAATTCAAATTGCTCCTCAAAAACTATCTTAGCAACAACTGTCACTGCATCTGCTCCCCAAGATGACCACTCACCTCACACCTCTCCAGTCATCCACTTAACTCTTGTACCAACATCAACTATTCAAATCCTACATTCTTCTACTCGTCTCTTCCTACAGAAAAATAAACACATTAAATAAATAATCCCTCTATTCTTTTCACATGCTCCCCATAGCTCAGACCTCCCTATCTTTAGCTTCTTTCACTTCTACTTTTCTCTCCTTTTTGCCCTCTACCTCAAGTTCAACTTAGTATAGACAACTGTGATTTAGTATAGTTGTGATTTAGTATAATTTTCTTATCTTCTCTGTAATAAAGCTTTTAAATGCTGAACTATTTCATTTAATATTCTTGCATTTGTATCCATGTTCCCGAATGTATGTTTTTATCCTATGGCATGTAATCACTTTTTAATTGTTTTGTATTTTTAGTTTCTTTGTAATGGAGCTTTTCTCCCTGGGCCTCCACCGAAAAGGGGCCATCTAGCCCAGTTGGATTTTCCCAGTAAACAAATGTAAAATTAATAAAAATAAATAACTTTAATGTAAGCTCATTTGTAATACACAACTATTTTTTATGGTTTAGCCCTATCTCTTGTAATGCAGTGTCAGATGCTAAGTGAACAATAACCTGCTTGCAATCATCAGCAACTTTGGTTACCCAAATGTCTGACTTAATGGTTTGGAGATCCAAGAGGGCAAACTGCAGCCTCTGACAACAGAGCCCTGAGGTATGCCGCTAGTCACTCTTTTATTTGGTGAGGCAGCATCTGCTGTTTTAACTACATCGGCTCTGTCAGTAAAGTTGCTATCCATCTTTAAACATAAGGGTCTGTTTTTAGACCTTTAATCTAATTTGCAGATCCAACATGGGAACACACACACACACACACACACACACACACACACACACACACACACACACACACACACACACACACACACACACACACACACACACACACACACACACACACACACACACACACACACACACACACACACACACACACACACACACACACACACGCACATATATACACACACTATATTTGACTCTGAGGTGCAACTATCATACTAAGCATCCAAGCTGTATATTTTTTCCTGCAAAGACATTTTTCAAGTGTCTCTTTTAAGGCAATAAGAAAGAAATGATGTTCTTGTCTTTCTAAGGACAAGTGCATTTTATATCACTGTGTCTAATATCAGTAACTTATTAACTCCCAACAAAGGGCTACTGTTATTCCAAAATCTCCAGTAATTTCAAAACCCATGTTGGTCTAGTAAAAGGTATTATATTGTATCTGTTTTCCAGTGTCTTTGTATCTTCTATTAGAGGACTGACATGACATTTTTTGAATTTGTCTCCTACTGTCTACAGTGAAGAGTCTCTTCCTATCTAAGATTGTATGTCTGTCTTTGTTATGTTGGTGAGTCTGTTACTGTTTTGGTGATGCATCTCTTCATTTTACTGTCTTGCATTAGTCTCCCCATATTTAAATGGTGCTGCAGGAATTCCAGTTATGATAGTGCATACCTCCTTGTTATAGTGGTGCATATCTCCCTGTTAAGTTGGTGTGTATTTCTATAGTGATGCATCTCCTCCTGTCTTTAATGGTTCATTGCTCTCTGCTGCTGGGAGTGCATCTCCCTGATCTATGCTGATGCAGATTTCCCTGTTATGGTATACTTCTCTCCCTGTTACGATGGTGCACTTCTCCCTATTACAGTGGCACTTCTCTCCCTGTCTGTGTTGATGTATCTCTGACTGTTATGATAGTACATTTCTCTTTGTCTATTGTTGTGTATGTTTACTTGTCTGTGGGAGTGTATCTCTCCCTTATGATGGTAGTCCATCTCACATTGTCTAGATTGGTGCATTTCTCATTGTTATGGTAGTAAATCTCTCTCTATCTCACTGTCTCTCTCTAGCATAGTGATCCACCTCTCTTTGTACGTGTTGTTGCATCTCTCTCTGTCTATGTCGGTATATGTTTACCTGTCTATGATGGTGTATCCCTCCCTGTTGTCATGGTTAATCTCTCACTGTTTTGTGGTTCATCTGTCCCTATCTGTGTTGGTGCTTCTCTGTTTGTCTGTGTTAGTGCATCTCTCATGCATCTGTCTTTCTTAAGGTGGTACATCTCTTGTATGCTTTCTGTAGTACATTTTTCAGTCTATATGGTGCTGCAGCACACCCTGTGTATAATGATGTATCCCTTCCTGCTATAGCAGCATGTCTTTACCTGTTATGGCTATGTGGTTTTCCTGGCCTGGGATGGCATATCTATCATTTTTAAGTTGGATAGTCTATACTTGTTGTTGTAGTTCATCTGTTCCTGTCTCTGGAGGTTCATCTCTCCTTGTCTATGGTGGTGTGTCTCTCATTTTTATGGTGGTGCATCTCTCTCTCCTTTTGATTATGGAGGTTCATCTCTCCCAGGATGTGGTGGTTCACTTTCTTCTGTCTGTGGTGGTTCACCCAGGATGTGGAGGTTCACTTTCTTCTGTCTGTGGTGGTTCACCTTCTTCTGTCTGTGGTGGTGTGCCTCTCAAGTTTACAGTGGTGCCTCTCTCTCTGTCTCTTTGTTATGGTGGTGCATCCCTTTCTGTCTGTGGCTGTGTATCTCTCCTTGTTATGCATGCACATTTCTATCTGTCTATGGTGGTGTATTTCTCATTACTATAATAGTGCATCTCTACCTATTTAAGTAATGTACTTGCCATTTTTCACAGTGGTGCCCTTCTCAATGTTCCAATAGTGCCACTCACCATATTACAGTATGCAACACTCCTTGCATATACTGTTTCAACTCCATGTAATGGTGGTATACCTCTCCTTGTCTGTGGTGGTGAATCTCTGCATGTTGTGGAGCAGGATCTTTCCCTGCTGTTCTGGTGTGTCTCTCCCTTTTACAGTATTGTATATATCCCTGTCTGTGGTGGTACATATGTACTTAGGTTCACAGGTTCATATTAGGCTATCTGCCCTAGGGCATTTGTAAGCCTAGCCAGAGTGTGTTTGGCTTTCACCACCCATTTTAAATTAATTTTGCTATGCCCTTTTTCGAGGTTAGTATACTGTGCCTCTGTCTAACAGTGACACAGAAGTGATACCCAGGGTAAATCTATGATCTCCCATCCACTCATCAAGATTCCTCTTGAAGAGAGTCAATGAGAGACTCTGCCTAACCTGGACTGGGATTTTATTCCAGAGTGAAGGGAGCCTCTGGGTTATGAAATCTGTCCCTTCAGCATGTCCTATTTATTTCAGTGCTGAGGTTCAAGTCTCTCGAGCGCGTAGGTCGATGGGATTTGGATTTTCTGAGGTGCAGCATGTCCATTAATTCCGGGTTGGACATGGCTTTATACGTCAGGCACAGATCACCTCTGAGCAGGCGGTATGCCACTGAGTAGAGCTGGAGTTTCTTTAACCGGGCAGCATATGGCATCTGTTTGAGCCCTTTGATCCTCTTGGTGAGGTACTTTTGGGGTCTTTCCAGTTGCTGCAGGTGTCTGGTAAAGTACATCCCAAAAGGGGCATTGTACTCAATTATGGGCCTGATGAGGGATGAGTAAAGAGGCACGATGACCTCCCCTGATCTAGATGTGAATCCCTTCATGATTAGGTGGGCTATATAAAATGTTCTTCTAACCACTTTGGCCACGTGGTTGTCAAATGAGAGATTGCTGTCAACTTGGGTCCCCAGGTCCCTAACTACTTCTTCTGTACTTAATGGATTACCACCTATGTGGTAATTTGTGGGCACTTTGTTTTTGCCAAAGAGGATGACTATACACTTTTTGGAATTTAGCTTGAGGCCATGGCTCTGGCACCAGTTGTCTGTTTCTATGAGGCCCTTTTGGAGGATGCTTGTGTCGGCTGGAGAGTCGATTATGGCGCACAGTTTGCAGTCATCTGTGAACTTGGTCAGCCACAGTCCTTCCATGCTGGCCTGTACCTCAGAGAAATATATACCAAACAAGAGAGGTCCCAGGACTGAGACTTATGGGACACCACTTGTCACTGGTTTGGAGTCTGACATGGCTCCAGCAATTCTTACCATGTGGGTTTTGTCCTTGATCCAGTTTGCAACCCATCTAGTGACATAGGGGTTTATATTTAAGCTGGTGAGCTTATCTAAAATGCCCGAGTGGGGTATTGTATTGAAGGCTTTTGCAAGGTTCAGGTAGGCTGTGTGGACCACCTTCCCCTCGTCAATGGCCTTGGTGACTGTTTCAAAGAAATCGACCAGGTTTAAGAGGCAGGATCTGCCCTTAACAAAGCCGAACTGGATAGGATCCAGTGTCTGTAGGTCCCCAATATCTTTATTTATGAGGTCCATGATGATCCTTTCCATAGCTTTGCAGACCAAACTAGTCAGGCTTATGGGGTGATAGTTTCCAGGATCCGTTGAGGCACCACCTTTGTGGAGAGGGACCACTGTTGCTGTACGCCACTCTTTGGGTACATATCCTGTAGTAAGGCTGCGATTGAACAGTAGATTTATGTTTGGGTTTAGCTCTTCTTGGAGTTCATGTAGGATGCAGCCCAGGACACTGTCTGGTCCCATTGATGCTGTGTTTTTTGCTTTGGAGAGGGCGGCTCTTACCTGAGCATCTGAGATATCAGGGGGGGCAACACTCTGCTGGGATAGATATTTGCCCTTTTGGTGGGGAGAGGGGGAGTTTGTGCTGAACCTGTCAGCTAGGATGTTGGCAATGTCTGTGGGTTTGGTGTATTTTTTGTCATTCTGGACTAATTCTGAGCATATCTGGGAATTTCCACCCAGGTTCCTAACATAACTAAAGAAAGCCTTGTGATTATCCTTACTGTCCTGTGCAATTTTTCTCTCGAAGCTGGCCTTAGACGATTTTATGAATGCCCGTAGTTTTTTGCTAATACTGATCAGAGATGCCTTCCCTTTTTGGGATTTTGCTCTATCATGTAGTAGCTTCCTCCGTCTATTGTATGGTTTGTTTATGGCTGGGGTCCACCAGACAGGACGTCTGCCTTTGGAGGATTGGGTCTTGGTTTTATTTGGGATTGCAAGATCCATGCATTCCTGAAGGTGTTCATAGAATGCGTTTATAAAGGATTCTGCAGTCTGGGCCCTATTTTCCACAGGCCCGGAGGCTTTGAAGGATTCCACCTCGGTTTTGAGGAGTGTGAATTTTGCTTTAGAGAAGTTTTTCACTGTGGTTTTCTGGGCAGGAGGTGGGGTCGGGATGTGAATATCCAGTGAGATTAGTTTATAGTCTGATCTTACCAGTGAGGGATACACTTCTGGTCTAGAGTCCCCATGTTGGTAATGATCAGGTCCAGTATGTTTTCCCCTCTTGCGGGAGTGGCAACAAGTTGTTCCATAGCATTTGAGTTTATAAATTCTAGGAACATTTGGGCTAGGGTGTTGGAGCTAGAGTAATGCTCCCAGTCTATGTTTGGGTAGTTGAAGTCGCCCAATATAATGGTGTTTGGAGAGATCTTCATATTTTCCAGTGTTCTCAGGAAGGCCGAGTGGGGTTCCTGGGTTTGGGAGGGTGGTCTGTAGCAGGCTATAAACTGGAAGGCAGTTTTACCCACTGTTAATTGCACATGGATAGTCTCTGATGCTTCGTGCTGTGCCACCAACCTGGAAGTGTGGGTATCTTTGACGAATATTGATACTCCCCCTCCTTTTGTGGTTCGGTCCAAGTTTTGGGGCCAAAAAGCATGGTATGAGGTATAACCTGGTAGTGCTGGGGTGCTCTCGGGATCCTTGAACCAGGTTTCTGTTACTGCACAGATATCGATGTTCTCCATGCTGAGGAGAATTTCGAGTGCATGCATCTTGAGGTTTAGACTTCTGGCGTTGAGTAGCATTACTCTTAGTTTCTTATCCCTTGTGATACCTATGGAGGTGGGTTTGTCTTTTGAGCCTTGCCTAAAAAAGGCACTATGGGGGTAGCAAGAGCCTTTGCCAATATCCGAAAGCCCAGGGGTGACAGGTGCAAGCCGTCCCTAGTGAAGCATCGTGGCTTGTCGAGCATGTCATCCCAGGCTGACAGGCATTGGATCCCCTTTGAATGACACCATTACTTAAGCCAATTGTTGAAATTGATCATCTTGTCTTCATATTGTGGCATCATTCTTGGTGAGGTGAAGATGCTACTCAAGGTCAGGGTCATACCGGCCTGGGCTACATGCTCAGAGAGCTCCTCTATGTCTCTTTTCATGTAGTCCAGGATATTGTATATGGAGCTGCCTCTGTCCATCTCTGTGATGTTGCATTTCCCCCTGACAATGATGATGCGTCTCTTCTTGTCTATGTTGGTGTCTTTATCTCTGTCTGGTAGAGGAATGGGAATGCAATTTGATAGAGATGGAAAGTGACCTAATTTACAGGTACTGCCAAAGATGTATTTTCTTCTGCTTCTTCTTTATCATGGTGTTATGGAAATGATAAGTGGGTAAACTAATTTATGGGACTGAAATATGTGTAAAATACAATACCATTTGCTATACAGAACTTCCACTGAATAGATACTAAATCCACTAGGACTAACTTCAAGTCCAAGTTTATTTTGCTGTCTAACCCCAAGCACTGTACAAATCTAAATTACAAAAATGATAAAACATAGTAATTAGAAATACAAATAAAAAGTAGAAAAGAAAGATAAAATGCAAAAAATAAAAAAATAGTTATAAGCAATATCAAAAATATGATTTTAAGTTATAGTAAAAACTTCTCATCCTTCTTTCTCATGTAATTCTCTACAATCCACAAGTTGCCACACCCCTTAAATTCCACACCTGATAAATTCACACACACACACACACACACACACACACACACACACACACACACACGCACGCACACACACACACACACACACGCGCACACACACACACACACACACACACACACACACACACACACACAAAAAAAAATAAGTTTTGTTCCAAGACATTTCATTATTGTTTCTGATCAGACAGTTTACTTTGTTTTTGGCTTTTCCTTCAAAGTAGAACAGAAATGCAAAGATACAACATTAAGTGAAGGCATAATTCGATGTCTAAATGAGACAGAATCAGTTAAGGAATGAAATGTTGGAATGGCTACATGACCCTCACTTTGGAATGCTGAGGTGTAAAGAAAGAAACTGCAGTATGTTATAGTGGCATGCAATGTAAGTGCAAATAGTGCAAGAGTTTTTATACTATTAGTATGCAATGCATATCAAATTAATAATACAGGAGAAGAGATTATTGCTTTTTCATTTCCAGGCAAACCACAGAATAAAACAGCAGCTGATATTTCATTGCTGTATGTTCTGTACTTGATCTGTGTAGATTATTATGCAACATTTACTGAGCTGTAAAGTTAATAGAAAACTACAACTAATGGTATAATTACTGCATTTAAAGCAATACGTTGTAGGCAGATATCCCTGATGTGTTAATATTAGCTTAAGATCAATAGTATTCATATATGAAATTTAGGGGATTTTCAGACAAACTGCAATTCAAAATGTGACAATTCAGATCATACCTCTCAACCTTTTACCTTAAGAATTAGGGAAAAAGCAAAATTAATCAGGAATGAGACCAAGTTAGGGACTCTTTCTAAATACTGGAACTACTAACTTCCTAAAAAAATGCCCACTTTTAAGAAGTATCCAGGAAAATGTTTTGTAAAAATTAGTAGTGTCCCTACAAATTAATGTCAGCTGAGAGATATGGTTAAGATTGTGAAAAACTTCATGAAGAAATGCTAGCCCCTTAGCAACACTTGTTATGTAGAAGTACATTCAGCCTTACTGCAGAGTAGGAGTGCTTTACTAATCGTACATCAACCCCACTAATACAGGCTATCGATTATATACCAGGATACTTACCTCTCCTTTACTTCAGCCAGACAGTCAAAAACTGAATAAGAACAATGCATATAAAGCTTCATTTGTTTCCAAAAGAAAAGGCGGACATTTTCAAGTGATAGTACAGCAAGGTTACAAAGTGAGGCAGCCACAATATATAGTTGCGAAACAATGACAACATCCAAAAGATTAAGTTGCTTGTACTAAAGATGAAAATTTGCTGAAACAAAATCGGAGGCATTTGCTCAAAGTGAATATATTTCACAAAAGTTATGTTAAACAAAATGACTGTATTTATAATTCCTCCAATAAAGATACAGGCTGGGGGAACAGTTCTAGCGGTGAAACTAATGGCTGCTTAGTAAAAATCCAAATATACCAAACTGTGCTGAATGAATGCTTCACCAACCACAAAAGGAATCCAACAAAAAGTAAAATGGCAAAGTAAGACCAGGCTTTCATTCATAAAACCAACGAATTTTACTCACAAGTTGACCATAAGTGCTTTCACAGTAACAATACTGCTTCATCAGATGCATAAAAACCAACTATTCCTCTCCCATTTAAATAGGCGGTGGCTAGTCACATGTTCCAATCATTGAATTCTTTAAAAAGACACACATAAAAATCATTCATAATAATAATAATATATATATATATATATATATAAAACATCATTCATAACATATATAATTTAAGAAAAACTGCCACCAACTTCCCAGAGCAGTAGAATCCAACAAAAATAAAAGCAAATAATCTAAGAACACTGATGGATCCAAGGAAGGCACGACTCTTAAAAAAGTTAATTTATTGTAGGTCATAAGTGCTTTCACAGCTACTGTTGCTTCATCAGATAACAAACCCATTAAACCAAAGCTGTTTTTCAAAATAGAGAAGTGAAACAGTATTAAGTCACATGACTACAGAATTTAAAGAAACACAGCTAAAATATATGCTATTTAAACAGCACTTAAAACATGCACATATAAATGCAACATAAAAACTATATAAACATTTTTTATAAAACTTCCTATAAGCAGGTAAAAATACTGATTTAGCTAACAAGAAAAAAACATATAATTGCAGATGCAAAGTCAAATACTCTCATCTAGCTAGTGGTCTTGACTTCAGTTTGGGTTTAATGGGTCCAAACTCATGCTTCCATCTGTTCAATTTGATTTCTTATATCTCCACCCCTTATAGTCTCAAATACTCTACCAATAACAAGAGATTTAAATGTGTGCCTAGAATCAGTGGCCAGTACATGTTTTGACAAAGCACTATCTGTGCTTCCCTTTTGTATATAATAAACATGCTCCTTTATTCTCTCCCTTAAAGCCCTATCAGTCTTTCCTATATAAAATGTGGAGCATTCCTTACGGTGGGCTAAATAAACATGTTCCATACTGCAAATTGCAAATATATGAAACTCATAATCCCTTTTTCGGTCTGGATGTGTACATTTTGCATTGCTATCAATGTATAAACACATTGAACACCTACCACAAGGCCTGGTAACTTTGTTTCTTTGCTGCACAGGATCCATGATTGGATAACAAAGCTGTCTTTTCAATGATTTCATGTTTCTAAAAAGGAATCTGGGAGTAGTGTCTATCAGCTTACTGATATCACGGTCCATTGTTAAAATTCCCCATTGTCTCTTAATAACAGACATATAGGAAGAAACATCAGAAGAATAATTTAAGGGAACCCCAAGTTTATAGTCCTTTCTTTTATTCCTCATTGCCTGGTGTGTCCATCTAGAAAAATAAGGATTAGCTGTGCTGGATCTAAGAAATTGAACCTCACCTATGTTCCTTAAAATATTATGTGTATCATAACCTCTATCAACCAGTTCAGTGTGTAAAATATTAAGCTGGTCATCACTATCCCGAACATTAAGCCTAGAAGCTCTAAATATTTAATTCCTGACAACATTCTGAAAAATGTTGGGGGGGGCGGTGCATGCTGTCTCTACCTAATAAATGATTAACATGACAAGACTTCCTATATAACCTGGTAAACAAACACCCATCACCATCCATCTCTACAGTGACATCCAAAAATATATTTTACTAGAGAACACATTAGAAGTAAATCTTAAAAATGTTGTAGTATTGTTAATATATTTGTCAAATTCCCTGAGTTCATCTTCTGTTCCATTCCACAAAAGGAACAAATCATCCATGAACCTTCTATAAAATACTACTTGTTTAGAGGGTCCATTGAAAATATATTTGTCCTCTCATACAGCCATGACCGAATTGGTGTAGCTGTTGACACAAGATGTGTCCATAGTTACTCCATTCCACTGTCAAACGATTCTTTCATTAAACAACAACACATTGTTCTCTAATACATACTCATACATTGATAGCAGTGCAAAATTTACAAATCCAGACCAAAAAAGGGATTATGAGTTTTATATATTTGCTACTTGCAGTACAGAACATGTTGTTTATTTAGTCCACTGTAAGGAATGATGAATGATGTCAAGTTTTATAGACAGGTTAGATTTTTTGAAATACAAAAAAATGATAGATTTAATGAAGGGTAGATTAAAGGACATATTAGCAACTAAACTGATAAACAGTTGTATGATTATTTTTATGTTGAATTACCAAAAGTACCAGTTATACAGGGTCTTCCAAAAATACATAAAGACCTTTTATGTGTGCCGATCAGACCAATTGTAGCAGGACAAAAGTGATGTACTGAAGCAATGTCTATCTTTGTGGAAGAAATCTTGAGACCACTTATTAAAAATAGTACTCACATTTTACAGGATTCTTGACAATTTCTCAGTGATTTGTTTGAATTTACAAAGGCATGTTTTAAAGAGGGGGAATGGTGTTTAGTCACATTAGACGTACAATCATTTTTTACCGTTATACCTAATATTGTAGGAGTTGAGTGGATTAAAAAGTTTTTGAATGATGTGAATTGTTTTTCCACTGAGAAGGTTGTGTTAATTTGTTCCTTGATTGAGTTGATTTTATGGAATACTGTATTTCTTTTTGAAAAAGACTACTATTTACAAAAAGATGGCATAGCTTGTTCCTTGACTGAGTGATTTTTATGGAATAATGTATTTATTTTTGAAAAAGACTGTTTACAGAAAGATGGCATAGCTATGGGCACATCATGTGCCAAAAGCTACGCCAATCTTATTATGCTCATGTGGGAGATGGAACATGTTTTTAGAAGTCCATTGGGCAAACATGTCATATTCTACAGGAGGTTTGTGTATGATTTATTTATGATTTGGGAAGTACCAAGAATGAGTTATTTTAATTCATTGAGTATATTAATACAAGTACAAATTTTTTTGAAATTTGTAGTGAATTCTTCTGATATAAAAATTAGTTATTTAGATGTTTTGGTTAAAATAAAGCAAGAAGGGGTGATAGATACTATGTTGTATAGGATGCCTTGTCACAAAAATACCTATTCATATCGCAGCAGTATGTACCCCACTTCATTTTTAATAATGTTGTCAAGGGACAAGTTCTGAGGATTTCCCGAGTGAATGCGAGTGAAGATAATTTTAGGAAGGAGATGGGTGATTTAGAGTATAGATTTGTGACAAGAGGATATAGTAGAAAGAAAGTACATGAACGTTTGAATGATGTGGTTGTAAGTAGGGAAAATGAGAGGAGACCATATTTTTCATTAAATCCCTCAGTTTATGAGAGGAGAAGTCAAGTGACTACTTGTATAGTACCAGTAACATTTTCCAGAGATTCAAGAGGGGTAGTAGATATAATTAGGAAAACACTGGGACATTATGACTGCTAATGCTGAAATAAGAAATATAATATGGGAAGCCCCAAGTTTAGTATATAAAAAGTATATAAAAAGAAGAAGTCTTTGAAGCAATTGCTATGTTACCCTAAGCACCTCATAGGGCATGGTCACAGCAAGCATCAGAACAAAATAAAAAATCAAGCCACTAGACCCTGTCATAGATGAAACTTTTGCAGTTACATAGATGAGGCAGGAGAATTTTTACATCCAGATCACGGTAAAGTTTATAAATTTAATGTAGATGCCACTTGTAACAGTCTGTCAGTATGTGTTATTTGTACAAAATTTTAAGTGGGTAAAACAGATAGACATTTAAGGGAACGTATTCGTGAGCACTTAAATGATATCAGAAATGCTACACTAAAAATGCTTTACCTAAACATGTGGTAGAAACTTCATTAGAACATAAGTTCAGATTTCTTGCTATAGATATGGCAGAAGAAAGTTTTGGGGGGGGTTGACATCCAGAATGAGACGGAATGTTTAGAAAGAAAATGGATTATTAGGTTAAGAGCAGGTATTGGGTCAGGTCTTAATGGCAAGGTACCGATTAAACCAATGTTAAAAGCACATCCATTTTTTTAAGTAGGATTTTGGCGTGCAATATATATATATATATATATATATATATATATATATATATATATATATATATATATATATATATATATATATGGATATACATTTACCACCTCCAGCCCCAGCACAAAAGACTACAGTGAGAAACTTCTCAAAAGCCGACTTTACACTTCTTAAGACTGAGATGGTATCATTTAAGCCCACAGGGCCAATGGAAACCACATCCCACAATGCTGAATCCTACACAAATGCTTTCTACGGACATCTCCAAGAATGCATGGATCATGCAATCCCAAATAAAACCAAGACCCTCTCCACCAAAGGAAAGCGTCCGGTCTGGTGGACCCCAGCCATAAACAAATTGTATAACAAAAGAAGGAAGATACTGCAAGACAGAGCAAAATCCCATAAAGGGAAGTCATCTCTGATCAGCACTAGTAGAAAGCTACGTTCTCTCATAAAAACATCCAAGGCCAACTTTGAGAGAAAAATCGCCAAGGACATTAAAGATAACCACAAGGCATTCTTCAGTTATGTTAGAAACCTGGGCAGAAACCCTCAGATATGCTCAGAGTTAGTACACAACGACAAAAAATTTACCAAACCCACAGATATTGCCAACATTCTGGCAGACAGGTTCAGTGCAAATTTCTCCCCTCCCTCACCTCCAAAAGAAGAAATACTTATCCCAGCTGAATGTAACCTCCCTGTCATCTCTGATGTCCAGGTGAGAACCGCCCTCAGCAAAGCAAAAAACACAGCATCAATGGGACCTGATGGTATCCCTGGCTGCATGATACGTGAACTCCAAGAGGAGCTAAAGCCGCATATAAAAATGCTATTTAACCTTAGCCTTACTACAGGATATGTACCTGAACACTGGCGTACAGCAACAGTGGTCCCACTCCACAAGGGAGGCTCCACTACAGACCCTGGGAACTACCGCCCCATAAGCTTAACCAGCCTGGTCTGCAAAGCTATGGAAAGAATTATTATGGAACTCATAAACAACGACATTGGGGACCTACAGACACTTGATCCCACCCAGTTCGGCTTTGTAAAGGGCAGATCCTGCCTTTTGAACCTGGTTGACTTTTTCGAAACAATCACTAGAGCCATTGATGAGGGCAAGGCAGTCCATACAGCCTACCTGGACTTGGCTAAAGCCTTCGACACAATACCCCACTCAGGCATCATAGACAAGCTAAACAGCTTAAATGTAAATCCATATGTCACAAGATGGGTTGCAAACTGGCTAAAGAACAGAACCCATAAAGTCAAAATTGCGGGAGCCATGTCAGACTCAAAGCCAGTCACAAGTGGTGTCCCACAGGGATCTGTCCTGGGACCCCTCTTGTTCGGCATTTACTTCTCAGATGTGAAAGCAAACATGGGAGGGTTGTGGCTGACAAAGTTTACAGATGACTGCAAACTAGGCGCCATAGTCGATACACCAGCTGACGCATACATCCTACAGAAAGGCCTCACCGAAATGGACAACTGGTGCTGGAATCATGGCCTTAAACTGAATGCCAAGAAATGTATAGTCATCCCCTTTGGGAAAAACAAAATACCCACAAATTGTCACATAGACAGTAACCCACTGAGTATGCAAAAAGTAATCAGAGACCTGGGGATCCAAGTTGATAGTGACCTCTCATTTGACACCCACATTTCCAAAGTGGTTAGAAAGACTTTCTACCTTGCCCACCTTATCATGAAGGGGTTAACTTCCAGATCAAAGAGGTCATCGTACCCCTATACTCCTCCCTTATCAGGCCCATGATTGAGTACTATGCCCCATTTGGTATGTACCTCACCCGGCACTTACAACAGCTGGAGAGACCCCAGAAGTACCTCACCAAGAGGATCAAGGGTCTCCAACATATGTCATATGCTACCAGGCTAAAGAAACTCCAGCTCTATTCAGTAGCATACCGCCTGCTCAGAGGTAATCTGTGCCTGACGTACAAGGCCATGTCCAACCAGGAATTGATGGACATGCTCCACCTCAAAAAATCCAAATCCATTAGAACCACGAGAGCCAAAGATTTAAACCTCAGTACAAATATGAATAGAACATGCTGGAGGGGCAGATTCATAACTCAGAGGCTTCCCATACTCTGGAACAGAATCCCAGTTCATGTTAGGCAGAGCCCCTCACTGACTCTCTTCAAGAGAAATCTTGACGAGCGGATGAGAGATCGTAGGTTTACCCCGGGGGTCACCCCTGTGTTGCTACTTGACAGAGGCACAGTAAACTCATTTTAATAAGTAAGGGGGTCTTCAATGTGTCACTACTAGACAAAGGCACAGTATTCTAAATTTATTCTGTACACCTTAGTACCACTACATGGGGTGGCGAAAGCCACATCTCTAGGGCTAGGCTTACAAATGCCCCAGGGCAGATAGCCTAGTACTAAACTATGAAACTATGAAACTATATATATATATATATATATATATATATATATATATATAGTTTTGTATATGTATATATGTAATAAAAATATGTTTTAGAGATGGTTTTGATATGACTAAATAAGTTATATATGTTATCATGAATGATTTTTATGTGTGTCTTTTTAAAGAATTCAATGATTGGAACATGTGACTAGCCACCGCCTATTTAAGTGGGAGAGGAATACTTGGTTTTTATGCATCTGATGAAGCAGTATTATTACTGTGAAAGTGCTTATGGTCAACTTGTGAATAGAATTCATTGGTTTTATGAATGAAAGCCTGGTCTTGCTTTACCATTTTATTTTTTTTTAATTGCTGCTTAGTTTCTAACTCTGATCATCTGGGGATTCAGTGGACTGCTATTCCCTTTCCATTATCCATAGTGTGAGCAACATCATATGCTTTTTCTTCCTACAATACCAGTTTGGCTATGATAGGCCACTTCTCATATTTTTGGAGTATGGAGCTTCCTACTGTCATCCATGTTCAAGGAAGGCATGCAGATGAGTTGTCTAACCTGACTGCCTTGCCCTTAACTTCAGTTTTTGATCAGCTAACTGCAACGAGTTTGTATGTGCTGTGGAATGGTGACCTGAAAATAGTCTGCTCATGTGGCATCCTGACAATGGTGTCCAAATTTTATGGCTACCCAGAACTAGGGGTGGCATATTGTTGTACAGGTGAGAACATCATACCCTACAATGCCAGGGTGAGAGGTGATGGTGGCATTGGATATTCTTCAGAGAGAAGTAGACATAAAAGAAGTGTATCCCACCATAGACCATATGAGACCAATTATTACTGTGTCTCTAGCCTCCTGGTTCTCATGGATGCCTCACAACATTACCTAGGTTCAATGAATGATACTGCAGCACATTTGTAGACTGATCCCAAGTGCTGCTAACATGTCAGAGACAAACTGTGCACTTCTTTTATATGTGAGGCTGCAAAATGTTGAGTATATCCACTCCAGATGCAGTGCACTCATCTGGTGCTATAGTGCAGGGGAAGCATTACTAGTGGTTGGATTTGAAGGACTCACTCCCCCATTGGAGATGGTTAACACTCCAACTTCACAGTGTTATGGTTGTGTATGGGTGAGACTACAGCTTCAGCCCCAGGAATGAGAAAGGCAGTGCCACTGTGTCATCAGACTGTGACTCTAATATCTGTGTTTCATCACAGTCATCAGCCTCTGCACAAATGCCAACAACCTATTGCTCTGCCATAGTCTTTGCAGGCGTTACCATGGGAGTGTTCTGCTGTGTGAATTCACAAAAAAGACACACTTTAGCGAGAGTGGGTACTTCTGCCAAAACTGTGCCCCTATGGCCTACACACTAAAGTGTCCATGCAAGATAGACCATTCAAGTCCAGCCTACTTCTATTGCCATCCTATGTACCTATGGAAATTAACAGCCATCATTTGCTGTATTCAGCCTACATTGTCTATGTGCAGTGCTGACAAACAAAAATCTGAAGTATCATCTACTGAGACAGATGGGGTGGGTGCACCCTGATTTCAGTGTCCACTGCCCCAGGTATATCATAGAACCATTGTACCCCTGCAGGGACACCAAAAACTCCTCTGTCTTCTCAGTTTGCATTTTTCCAAATGCCCTTTCCTCATTACCAAAACCTCAGTTAAGCAGGGTGTGCTTTTGTGTTAAATAGTGCAGTAAACATTCTTACATTGCTGTAATTTGTGATTACATCTCCTATTGCTTAGGGACCCTCAAACAGGGAACTATTTGAGTATTGGTTTTTATCAAGTCTGGCAAATAATTGTACATTTTAGTGGATCCAGACTCATTAAAATTCATTGAAGAGAGATTTGAAAGCAACATGTAGAATACTCGAGAAGGCCTGACTTTGCAGGAGTCTGCATTTTAAGGTACTTTCCATCACAAATATGGGGGTCTAGCAAGCTGATATGAGTGTTGTAGGCTTCTGGTTCAGTTATATAATGATACAAGGTTTTAAGTTTAAAGCCAAGCATAAAAAAGTGAAATGTTTGTTACAAGATAAGTTTATATATACTGCATGCTATTTTAAGTCTACTACAGACTTTGTAGATTCTGCAAAAAATAAATATACTATGATGTGGCCCAAATTATTTACTAAAAAAAGACAGTGCATAAGCAACTATTTGACCATGTCAAGTGCTTGCCATTGTTTTGGTTTAAATCATAAACTTTATCATAAACTGTTTGTATGAAAAGGAAAGTTGTACATACATTTAAAAATGTGTGTAAGTGCCGGTAAAAGTTCACTTTTACAGCTATTCCTTGTTGCCTCTTGAACTTATTTTAATGTGTAGCTGAGTCTGTTGCTGGACAATGGAACATATCCAAGGGAGGAATTCTCCTAGGAATGTGTCTTATTGTTCCTTCCCTACAGATTGCATCAGTGGTTAGTGCTTTGCAAGCCCTGAGAAAGTTAACGTCTAGACCAAGAGCAACCTAACCTTCTTGGCTGTCTTTCTGTGATCTTGAACCAGATTCCATTCATATCAAAAAATGTATGTAAAAATATATACATGCATATGAAATATTTGAAATATAGATTGATATATTAATTGGCAGATAAACAGATAAAACAAGCATATACTTTTCCATGCAGTTTTCCATTTTAGATCATATGACAAAAAATAAAACAATATGCCTGAAACAGAGTGCGGTTAGAAAAGCCTAACAGGAAACTTGAACCAGCAGTAAAATAGTTGTCACTAGCAGAAAAGACACTGATTCACACCTGAAGTATAGGTGGGAAGCAACTGGTGAAACTAGCTGTCTAGCTTTGGGGAAAATATTTGAAAAGCTGGCAGGGATAGAGAAAAGGATATACTGAAAAAAATATATAAATAATTTCTACATGGTCATCGCAGATTTCAGATCAGAATGTTGTTAATGTTTCCTTTACTCTCTACATAAATGAATTCTCTTGTGTGCAACAGGAAGCAGTAGAGGAAGTGACCCTGGTAGTCTGAGTGCAAATGCATCATAAAAACATGTGATTTCCTTCCATGTATGTTGTTTTTGTAACGGCCACAGTTTTTCTTCCTTGTTTTAATAGCTGTAGATTTTATTTCCTTTGTACAGGAAGCCTCTGTATCTGAAGGCTTTTGAAGCTGACAAATTTGAATGCATCCAAGATATCATAATACCCTTATAATGAAGAGAGATGACAAGTGAGCTGTTATTACTGTGATGCACCTGAATGCACCATATGAACCTAAGTCTGGAACAAAACAAAAAGCCAGCTCTGCTACTGCAAAAATGACTGGGGTCATGCACTTACCATTAGTGAGCTTTAGATCACGGAATAGTACACTGTATTCAATGTTTTAGGATGGATATATGTTCCTCAAAATATAATCACTTCAACCAAAAACTATATACTTCTTTTGGCATAAAGCACTACATTAAGGGTGGTTTAACTGACAAAATAATTGGCTTTTTTGTTTGACTACAGAGGTACATAACTACTGGGCATGCTAACTATATTCCACTTGCAGTAAAACAGAAGTCAAACAGAAAAACAATATTCTTGACTCCAATTATGCATATACAATGGGCACTGCTTTGAGCTTTCTTAAATTCAATAAAAAAATATACACGTTCATGTGAGACACTCAGCCAATGATTCAGGAAACTGATTTTTGCCCTGTTAAAAGAATGCTATTCATAATGTTGTTTTTGTTGTCACAAAACTGATAGCTGTGTTGTAACTTATTCTGTTTCCAGAACATATAGGTATGTTGATATCACAGTACATTGTGCAGATGAGATAGCTCCCACAAACTTAATTTTTCTGTGTCATCTTCAAAACAGCTCTCTAGTGTATGATTACTACCAAAGAAGAAATTCATAACTTTGGTAAGGATTGATCCATGGCATACACAACATCATGTCACAGTGGCATCTTTTTGTTATGTCACTAAATCATTGGAAATGTCAATAAGAAAAAGCAAAAGAAAGAACATATCACTGATTAAAACAGTAACAGGAAATTTAAGCTTTTACAACTTATTGTGTATGTTTAATAGTGGAGATAGTACACCAACGACATCTAGCTCTTTAGCTGTTACGGGAATTAACAGGACAGATTACGTTTCTGTGAATATTAAATTCTTAAGGGTTAGTAATACTTTTCATGAACAATCTAAGTTTTAGAAAAATAAAGACCTTAATGATAGTTCATTGACAGTATAGCTGATGTAAAACTGAAAAATGATGAATCAAATAAGCCAACATCATAGGAACATAAAACAATACTGCGCAAGTTATCACTAGGACCATAACACACCTAGCCATCACAAATTTAATAAGTCACACTTAAAAATAGCATAACATATTCACAGTACTTTAGTTTAATATAGGCTGTGCTTCCATTAGTATCATCGTCTTTTGGCTGTTCCCGTTAGGGGTTGCTACAGTGGATCTTCTGTTTCCATTTCTTCCTGTCCTCTGCTTTATGCTCTTTCACACCAACCGCCTGCATGTCCTATCTCACCACATCCATAAACCTTAT
This sequence comes from Protopterus annectens, assembly GCF_019279795.1. NCBI lineage: Eukaryota > Metazoa > Chordata > Ceratodontiformes > Protopteridae > Protopterus > Protopterus annectens. The sequence continues at coordinate 1,861,128,376 of NC_056726.1, read as the reverse complement.
CTTAGGCCTTCCTTTTTTCCTCTTACCTGGCAGCTCCATCCTTAGCATCCTTTTCCCAATATACCCAGCATCCCTCCTCAGCACATGTCCAAACCAATGCAATCTCGCCTCTCTTGCTTTGTCTCCAAACAGTCCAACCTGAGCTGACCCTCTAATATACTGATTCCTAATCCTGTCCATCCTAGTCACACCCAGTGCAAATCTTAACATCTTTAACTCTGCCACATCCAGCTCTGACTCCTGCCTTTTCGTCAATGCTACCGTCTCCAACCCATATAACATAGCTGGTCTCACTATCCTCTTGTAGACCTTCCCTTTCACTCTTACTGGTACCCATCTGTCACAAATCACTCCTGACACTCTTCTCCACCCATTCCACCCTGCCTGTACTCTCTTCTTCACCTCTCTTCCACATTCACCATTACTCTGAACTGTTGATCCCAAGTACTTAAACTCATCCACCTTTACCAACTCTACTCCCTGCATCCTCACCATTTCTCTACCCTCCCTCACATTTACACACATATATTCTGTTTTAGCCCTGCTGACCTTCATTCCTCTCCTCTCTAAAGCATATCTCCACCTCTCCAGGGTCTTCTCAACCTGGTCCCTACTCTCACTACATATCACAATGTTATCTGCAAACATCATAGTCCACGGGGCCTCCTGCCTGATCTCATCTGTCAACCTGTCCATCACTACTGTAAATAAGAAAGGGCTCAGAGCTGATCCTTGATGTAATCCCACCTCCACCTTAAACGTATCTGTCACTCCCACCGCAGTCCTCACCAATGTCACACTACCCTCGTACATATCCTGTACCACTCTTACATACTTCTCTGCCACTCCCAACTTCCTCATACAATACCACAACTCCTCTCTAGGCACCCTGTCATTTGCTTTCTCTAAGTCCACAAAGACACAATGCAACTCCTTCTGATCTTCTCTGTATTTCTCCAACAACACTCTCAGAGCAAATATTGCATCTGTAGTGCTCTTTCCTGGCATGAAACCATACTGCTGATCACTAATCATCACCTCCCTTCTTAACCTAGCTTCCACTACTCTTTCCCATAACTTCAAGTTGTGACTGATCAGTTTTATCCCTCTGTAGTTACTGTAGCTCTGCACATCACCCTTATTCTTAAAGATAGGTACCAAAACACTTTTTCTCCACTCCTCAGGCATCCTCTGACTTTTCAAAATTTCATTAAACAATCTGGTTAAAAATTCCACTGCCATTTCACCTAAGCACCTCCATGCTTCCACTGGTATGTCATCTGGGCCAACAGCCTTTCCATTCTTCATCCTCTTCATAGCTGACCTTACTTCCTCCTTGCTAATCTGTTTCACTTCCTGATTCACTATCCCCACATCATCCAACCTTCTTTCTCTCTCATTCTCTTCATTCATCAGCCCTTCAAAGTACTCTTTCCATCTACTCAACACACTCTCCTCACTTGTGAGTACGTTTCCCTCACTATCCTTTATCACCCTTACCTGCTGCACATCTTTCCCAGCTCTGTCCCTCTGTCTAGCCAATTGGTACAGGTCCTTTTCTCCCTCTTTAGTGTCCAATCTCTCATACAACTCTCCATATGCCTTATCCTTAGCCTTCGCCACCTCTCTCTTTGCCATGCGTCTCATCTCCTTATACTCATCCATTAGTATGATAGCTCCAAATGACTGAATTAGCAATTTAATTTAATCTAACTTAATGTAATGGGGGTCATGTTTCAAGTAAAACAGATTAATGTCAGGGGCTGGTTATTTATTAACACCTCACCAAAGAACCAACTCACCAGGTGCAACTTAGCAAAATTGAACTCCGCAGTCACAGTTTTCCATAGTCAATCACTTTCAGTGCAGTTTCTAAGTGTTTGCCCTCAGTAATTCTTTACTTTTGAGTGATTTCTTTCTTCTTCATGTTTGCAAAACCCCAGAGTTGGCAAATCTATATATATATATTTTTTTTGGGGGGGGGGTTGGTTTCAGGGACTTTCCCCTGGCAAAAAATGCTTACATTTATTTATTAATTTTTTCATGGGATTATTTTGAAGAGAAACTGTATTTGGTGAGCCATCTTTCCGGGATTTGTAAATCAAGGGCTTGTGGTTGAAGCGGTGGCAAACTGATTTCAATTTTGACCCATGTTTTACTAAGGTCTACTATGAAATGTTCAGTACCTCAAGTCCATGCTATAATCAAAAAGAAAAAAAAGGTTGATGCTTCAACTTAAAGACACTGAATTTTTTTTCAGGAAACAAGAATACTTGCTGCCCCATGTGGAAGCTTCACCCACAAACTCCCTTGCTTAATAGGTTCAAAGGAAAATACTAGGCTATCATCCTTGGTGGAACACATTAAGCCTAGCCATGCCACTCACTGTTGCCCAGCTGTGTTTTCCCATAGGTGATTATCTATCCATGTCATAGTTTCATTTAAATAATTCATAAAGGAATAATGTTTGGGGTCAGACTTTCTGTATATTAGAGGAGTCCATTAGGAGGATTTCTGATGGATAGTACTCATCTGAATCTGACCTGAAGAATGAAAGACAGCAAAAAGTAAACTTCTGGTAGAGAACCGGGCCCTACCCCATAGGTTTGTGAAGAATGCAAGAGGACATCTTTCTTGTCAAGAAATACTTTTAACAAATGATCACTTGCTGAATGCTTTAAGGACTACTCTATGCTATGGTAGCATGAGCATTTTGTGCAATTCACAGTTGTTCATTTAGCTTGTTTCTAAATAACTGAAATGTTTGTTCCTACCTCACTTTTCCATGTAGAAGACTCCAAACAGCTGGATCTAGCGTAGAGAAAGCTCTTTCCCCTGCAGAGGTTTTAAAATGAGGTCCAGTGAGGGTAATGTTACCTTCTTGCCTGTCTCTATGTGAATAGTTAGGAGGCTTGATTTGTAATTTAAAGGGGAGAATGTCCCATTTTCATCAACTTTTAAATTTGAAATGTGGATCTGTCATTTATAAGTATCCAGTTACACCACAGTAGAAGCTGGTAATGGTAAATATGGAGTTTTACAAGAAAAAATTAGCAAATTTTGTTTATAATAGTTTGTATTTTACATGTGTTTCAGCTGGAATGTACAGTTATAAGAGGTAGCAATAGGGAGCCCACATTCAATTTTTGGAATAAGCACATTTTAGCTAATGCATTATGAGCTGCAGACATGAGGCTGTGTGAGATGTTATGGAATGGTTTAGATGGTGAAGTGTTTTGCTGATAATAATGTCAGTATACTTGGCCAATGAAAGAGTAGAGAGTGCAAGGTGATCCCAAGATACCTCTGTTCTGTTCTATTCTGTTTCTATTGGCAGTGGATTGCCAGCAGTATCAGTAACAATTAGATTTGAAAACAAGAGGTAGTTCAGAGGGCTCAAATACAGTTTGGTATCCCATCTGTGACCCAGAGGGTGACAGGACTAACAAGAAACAGAATATAAAGGATTATTAGTCCAGATAAAATCACTTATGCTAGCAGGGTTAGCTGTTAATGATTTAGACATAAACTGTTAATTAACCCCGATTGCTGCTGTTAATATGAAAAAAGTCAATCAAGTAATTACATTTGTAAATCACTACATCTGTATTAGCATGGTTTATACTGTGAACTAGTGATATGGAAAACAAGACACATCATTATAATAATAATAATAATTATTATTATTATTTGTGTGTATAAATCTAAAAAGTAATTGGTATGTGTTTGAACATGTTTTTCTACCTCATGATTTGCACAAATTTAAATAGAAGTTTAGTTTTTTTTAAATGTGTTTTATTTATTTATTTGGTTTGTTTGCACTGCTGATTTGGGACTTGAGCTTTTCTTTTGGTGATAAGACTGAGAAAAGGTGTCCAAACTCTTGCCTCCCAGTTTGATTGACAGCCCAGTCCCATACTGATTACATCAGCCTTTTACATCATCGAACCCCACCCTGGGTCCCATGGCACCAGCCCCTCTTTCAGGAGATTGTTTAACTGCCCTTCCACTTGATCAGTCCCAGTTTGCAGCCCTTTATCTAGCCACAGAGCTATCTAGCCATCTTGTGCAGTAACTTTACCACCTGGAACCTGAAGAGAGAAAGAATCTGAACAGAAGACCCCTGGCTTCACCACTCGGAACTTGAAGAGGGGAAGAATCCGAACAAAAGAGCCCTCAGTAACTCCTAGACTCAGGAAGAAGCTTGACAGTGAAGACCCTAGACTGGAGCAATTTAAAACCATGCTCTGGGACCAACACCATTCCACCTCTCACTGCAGCAACCCCACAGCAACCAGGTATGGATTCTGTAGCCACTGGGCCTATATTTAACACAATTTCAATAATCTGCAGTACAATGAAAATTGTTGTTCCAAGGCAGCACTCCAGACTGCTATATTCTTTACACCACAGGCACAATTTGCCTATGCTCAAAGACATTCTAAGATTCTTATGTTTATTAAAAGTGTATACTCTGCATTTCACCACTTGGTGGTTTATACCATGGGCACAGTAAACCCACACAAAAGGATCTGAATTCTCAAACTTTAATCACTTTTTACTTTTGTCCTCCTACTTGTGCACATCCATGAGCTCTGTAAAAATGAGCACTGTGACTTGTTTTCCACTGTAAGCTACTTCTCTGGATGAGTTTATGTTCAAAAATGGGAATCACCTAATGTAGCTTTAAGTGACTACCTCCCCTGGATATAAAAAGGTCTATCTTCATCAAGAGGAAGAAGAATGGGAATTGGTCACATTATTCATGTATATGAGCCTCTTATAAGCTGGCATCATAAACCTTTTTTGTACTATAAGAGAATATTAGCCTTTTATATTATATGCCAGGCGATAATGAGCCCCATAAAAGTGGGCACAGCCTCTCATATTACATGTGATATACTGGAAAAATTCTGTAAGAAAGCTTTCATACTTGGCTCCAAGGAATACGATTCCCACTAATGCAGACAGGTCTATATTGTAAGGTTGAAGTTTGAAAATTTTGAATCTCATATGATCGACATCATATGAGCGAAGTTTTCAAACATCAAATGTTTCAATGGAGATCACAGTAGGGAATATTTCCCTTCACTTCAATGTAGTGCGATCTTGGAGTTGGTATATTTAAGTAGCGGGGGTGTGGGGGGTGCAGGGGGGCTTGCCCCCCTGCATAGAGCATTCAGGTAGTTTTTTTTTTATTTTTAGTTTGTTTATATTTTATGTTCATTGTTTGAAAACTTCATTCAAATGGAGTCAATCATATGAGATTCAAAGTTTTCAGACTTTGAACATATAATATAGACCCGATGCAAACACTGCCTCTCATTTTACATGTGTTACAAAACAGACTAAGAAAGTCTGGTGATAATTTCATAAAAGCAACCATTTTCAATTATCAAAGTGTAAACTACTCTATTAGATGTACCTGATAAAGCTCAGGTGAAAGTGTTTTCTTCGATATAGTTCTATAGTTGTAGTTCATATTATGCTGTCATGCCTTGTTTGTTAGAAGTTAACAATAAAAATAAAAATAAAACCTTTTAACTAAGAACGAGGTTCCATAGGCTGCTATGCTGGTAAACACTTACGGGTCTCTCAGGAATATTCAAATAAGGGACTAACCTCTAAACTTTGGGATTGGCTCCTTGTTTTTCCATCTCCCAGATTTTCCTCAAATCATCTCCCATGGACCCTCCCATCATTGTTAGTAAATGCCTTTAAATAACTGACCTGTTGAATGTAATGGATTAGAACAAGAACACTTGTCCATCTACCTGATTAACTGAATAAAGTACTGGAAACTTCAACAAGTTGTCTTTATTCCTCCTACAGGGAGGATATCAAAGACAGGGAGTCTCCTAGATCTGCTAGCTTAAGTGATTTTAATTAGACTAATCCTTTATACTCTGTAACAATTAGATTTGGAGATTTAGGGAGTTTTTGCGGGGGTACCAAATATTATGATATTAGACCAGAGGATTGATTAGAAGTATATTAAGCAAGTCCTATTTATATCAGAGTCTTCAGAATGAGTAATTATGGCACTGGAGATGTTCAGTGATATAAATCTGTAAAACTTGATTGTAGTTTCTGCTGAAGAGTCAAGGTGATCTTACATGATTCAAGTAGTAAGATATCATCTGCATAAAGGACCAAGTTGAGGTGGGGCAGCCCAGTGGATATATCACTGATGAACAGGGAAAATAACACTAGACCAAGCAAGGATCCTTGTGGAACTCCTATGTCCGTAGTGCCTTCAAGTCAAAAGACAATGTCCTTGGAGTACTTGGAATGTTCCATTTTGGAGGCAACTTTGAAACCATCATCTTGTACTTGGGCCAAAACTTAAATAATTAACTTTCTAGAGGACTAGGTTATGATTAGATATTTCAGATGTTCTTGGCATATCATTGAACAAACCCCCGATTAGTTTTAAACCATTCACATTGTTATAAATAATGTCAGTGGCTGTGTATAATAGGTTCATAGGTATTTACTAGGCTAACGAACACTAGGACCATTTTAAGCCTAGCCACACATCCCAAATCTCTGACAAGTTCTGATACCCTTGATAAATGTAAGCAGGAGCTTGCGTATACAACATTTATAAGCAGGGGCCTGGGAGATGAACCATTTTCAGGATGCCTGTGTAGATTAGAGACATAGGTGCAAAACCAGGGATGGATTTTTGATTCCCCATCCAGTTGTCCAAGTTACACTTGAATTGGGTTAGGGAGGAACTCTGCTTCACATGGATGGGAAGCCAGCACTATGGAACAGGTAGTGTCTGGGATATATATATATATATATATATATATATATATATATATATATACTTGTCTGTCCAGCAGGTCCTATTTATATCTTAGTCAAGGTTTAAGTCTTTAGAATGGAGAATTCTGGTGCTATTTGTTTTGAAAATATACAAGAGATCTATAAGGGAGGGTCTGACAATGCCTTGTAAGCCAGATATTGATCTCCCCTTAACAGCCTATAGGAGACAGAATACAGGCATAGGGCTTTGATGTGGTCTCCACAAAACATGTAACCTATACCCTGTATCTTTTATTAAGGAACCTTTGTTGACATTCCAATTGTTGGATCTGCCTGGTTGGTACATACTGAAGGGAGCATTGTACTCAATGATGGGTCTGATGAATGCTGAATACCGTGAAACAATGACCTTCTTGGACCTAAATGCAATACATTTGTTTATAAGCTGTACAACATAGAATGATTTCTTCACTACTGAAGACATGTGATGGTCAAAGGTTAGATTACTGTCTTTGTGTGTCCCTAAGTCCCCGACTTGTGGGTTGGCTATTAGAGGTGTGTTATCAATATAGTAGTTACCATGGGTAGATGACTTCCCAAAGGATACTGTTATGCATTTCTTGGCCTTTAATTTTAGTCCATGGCTCTGACACAAACTGTATGTGTCAGCCCTTCCTACAGAACAATAGTGTAGGTGAGGGATTTTACGACTGCTTCTAATTTGCAGTCATCTGCAAATTTTGTCAGCTAGAGGCCTTTGACATTGGTCTTGACTTCAGAGAAGTAAATGCCAAAAAGGAGCAGTCCCAGGTCCACTCCATGAGGGATTCTGCTTATGACTGGCCTCTTTGTAGAGGTAGACTCCACAGTTGTAACTTCCTGGTTCCTACCTCTGAGCCAAATGGATCCAACAGATGACACCATATTGTGTCAAATGCCTTGGCCAATTCAAGGTAGGCAGTATGAACCATTTTGCCCTCTGCCATTGCTTTGGTGAGCTTCTCAAAGAAGGACAGCTCATTGAGTAGGCATGACCTGGCCTTGATGAAACCAAATTGAGTTGGGTCCACTGTTTGGAAGTTTCCTGTGTTATTATTGATCATTTCCATAATAATTATTTCCACAGTTTTGTATATGAGACTAGTGAGACTTATGGGTCTGTAGATAGTCCGTCTTTGTGCAGAGGGATGACTGCTGCTGATCTCCATTTGTGAGGTACAAAACCGGTTTGGAGACTTTGGTTAAATAATAATTCCAGATGGCCTGATAGGTCATGTTTCATGCTATTTAGAAGGCATCCTGGGATATTGTATGGGCCCACTGATGCACTGTTCTTGGCCTTAGTGAAAGCATTGGAGACCTGTTCCTTAGTGATAGTTGGGAGTTATATTTGATGGTATTTCATAAGGGGAGGTTGTGTGGAGGGGTGGTAAAGGTTAGAGCTGAATTTGTCTGCCAATTGATTTGTTATATCTTCTGGTTCAGTATAGGTGGCTCCATTAAGAATGAGCTCAACCATCAACTGTGTATTGCCTTTAAGGTTGCAGACATAACTAAAGAATGCCTTGTGGTTGTCCTTGGCCTGGGAGGCCAAATTTACCTCAAATTTTGCTTTGATAGGCTTTATTTGTCCTCTGAGTTTTCTGTTTGATGATTGTGCTTTCATCCTGCTGGGTGCTACACTTCCTACTGTTTTGCTATGATTATCTTCCTTCAAGTTATACAGCTTAATGATGTTGTGATTCCACCAGGGTGGATTTTTTTCAGTTAATTCTATACTTCTTCCTCATGGGTATAGCTGCCTCTGTGCAGCTATTAGCATGCTTGTATTGGGTTTCTGTGAACAGTTCCATGTAGGTAGCAGTATTTTAAGGGTTTATGGGGGCTTGAAAATTTTCCAGGTTATCACTTAATAGTAGGAAGTTAGCCTTAGAGTACTTCCTGAACATTCCAAGGTTAGCTAGTGTTACTGATTTTATTTTTACTAAGGAGATTGCGTTGTGGTCTGACCTTACCAGAGAAGACATTACACTAGGGGATGTGCAGCAGTCTCCCAAATTAGTGAGGACCAGATACAGTATGTTTGCACCCCTGGTTGGAGTACAGACACTCTAGTATCGGGAGTTTGTGTTTACATAATCCAGGGATCTCTGTGCTTGCACGTTTATTGTTGCAAATGATTCACAGTCCATAGTAGGGTAATTAAAGTCACCCATGAATATGGTATTGAGTTGGATGGTGAGTGTTTCCAATAAGCTTAAGTAGGTGTTATAGGTTTCCTGGATCATAGACAAGGAAATGGTATGTTGTTTTCCCTGTGGAGATTTTAATGTGGAAAGGCTCATCCTGTTTGATCAGCCTTGAGGTATATTTATTTTTGATGTAAGTCAAGACACCTCCCTCTTTAGTCCCTGTCTGAGTAGTAGCTGGTCTAAATGTTTGGAAGGCAATATAGCCTTGTACTGCCAATTTGCTCTCCAGGTCAGAAAGGCTTCTAGGGAGAGGAGTTTCTTGTTCAGACTCCTAGCATTGAGCTGTAACACCTTTAGATTTTCTTGGTTTTGATTTGCTATGTTGGAAGTGCTTTTGGTTTGGCATTGACTGAAAAAAGGCACTATGGGGGAAGACAATGCTTTAGTTAATATTCAAAAGCCTAGAAGAGAGAGGTTAAGACCATCCCAGGCAAAGCAGTGTGATATACTGACCATCTCCTTCCAATCTGACAAATATTGCACTCCCTTACAATGACACCAAAATCTATGCCAATTATTAAAGTCAGTCATCATCTGTTCATATTGTGACATCATCCTTTGAAAAGGTGAAATGCCGCTCAATGGTAGGCTCATACCAGCTCAGACATATATTCTGAGAGCTCCATGATGTCTCTATTCATATAGTCTAGGGAAGTACATCTTAGGTCACTTACACCCACATGGACTACGACTGAGTCATACTGCTACTTGCAGTCCAATGGCCTGAGTGCATGCACCCCTGATAAGTAAACTGTGATTTTCACCTTACTCAGCCTGGTGAGAGGGACATCAGTGTGTCTCACAATGGAGTCTCCAATGACCAGAATGTTGGATGTGTGGTGGTTTGCCTTATGGGCTTAGAAGTAGAGGCTGCATGAGATGTGTCTCTATCTATTGATGTGGGTTTTGTTTTAAAACAGTACATTTAGGCTGCTAAGTGTATTTATTATGTGTACTTCATCTAAGAGGGCTTTGGGGTTTAGGAAGTTTACATTTAAGTGCCTCAGCATAAGTGAGTCTATGTATCTGCTTTGAACTGTGTGCGATGGGTGCAGAGTGTGTACCACTGACAACCTGAGTTTCTTTAGGAATGCTTTTATGTGAGAGCTTTGCCTCCTATAACATTGTGTAAATACATCTCTCACATACCTTATTAGCTTGTTTGAGATTTAGCTGGTTGTCAGTAAACATGAGGCGATTTCTACATTGCCTCAGGATGCCTATATCCACCAAGCTGGAAATGGAGGGAAAGTTCATATCCATGGCAACAGGCCCTTTTTATTGATGGTTGCTTTTAGAATATAAAGTGATGTAAGGTGTATCTGGTTTTCAACTTTAGGGAGCAGTGCTTGTCAGTGTAAACTAGTTGCCTGTGTGAAACTAATTATTGGTGAAATCTCAAGGGTGTTTTTACAGGAAAATGTCAATTCAATGTGCCTGCATTTATACAGGGCACTGGCAGATATTTACAAAGACACTATTAAAATAGACCCTGATGGTTTATGGAGTAGATATTTAGAAATATATTTTGAAGTTAGGTTAGACAACAGATAATCAAGCAGTACTTACTGAAAAGAAAGAATTAGATTTGTCAAGAATGATGAAAAGAGGGGATTCACCTAATTGGCTATTGCCTGTCTACCTAGTGCTAGTGTCACCACAGCTTCATACTGTTGTGATATAGTACCCTTTCCTTCTCCTCTCACCAGAAGCAAAACAGTAGCACCAATTTCAGGATGAGAAGCAGCCACACTCTCTTTGGTGATCAACAGTTTTTCCCATATGATGCAGTAGTCTGTATGCTTGTAGCTTTTTCCTGGTAGATGCCTTGAACAGCAACCAGACCAATCAGGAAGGTCCCAAACAAACAATGCTATCTACTGCTTCTTTCACTAGATGCAAAATATAAGCACACATTCCAAGCTGGAACCTATTAGGCAGTTGTCAAGCGTTCTGGTAATCAGAAGTCTCCAGGAAATAATGTCCCTATGCTCTTTCAGTCACCAAGCACAAAACAGAAGCACTAATCCCAGGGTGACTACTGAAAGGCAGAAAGTGGGCTGTCCATTAATTGGAGGTCTTAGACTGGATGTTGCAGATTTGAAAGTTAAGATGGAAAAATGGGTTCATATTTGAAGAGTTGCAGTGTGAGCTAAGCAGTTAGATATGAAAGAGGGGGTAACTCACGTTTAGCAATCTAAGTGGAGAACCAATAATTTTAAAAGATGAATTAAAATTGGAAGGGAGTGGGCACTTAGTATTCTGGCTCTATGTAATAGAGTAGGATAGGTATTAAATTTAAAAAGTTGAAGGGGAATGATTCCACAAAATTATAATTTTATGCTTACTGACAGTAGCCAATGAAAGAGGAGTGGGAAGGAAATATGTAGTCAAATTAACAAAAGGGGTTAGCAGCTAGAGAGACAGCTGAGCTTAAAAACAGAACAGCAACAGTGTGGGAGGGTGGGGAAAATGTAATTTCTATGTGATTCACAAGACACATAGCTCTGGTCTGTTTCTTGGCTTAAATATGCAAATGAAAGCAGAATACAAGTAAAACACAGTATAAAGAAAATACATCACAATATACAAACTAGATGAACCCAATGAAGCAATACAAATTATGAGAAAGCAAAAACAAAGTAACCTTTCCCTCAAAGAGCCTATGGTAGAGTCTGAGTGAGCTTTGTCCAGAAATAATGCTGTCATGGTAATAAAGAAGACTGAGTTTTTTATCACAGAGAAGTCCATATTTGTTTATTTCATCTGAGATCAAGGCCAACCTTAGGCATGGACAAAGTAGGCCCACTGCGTAGGGGGCTATGCAGCGTATATATTAGGGGCATATTTTTCATTTTATTTTCCCCTTTTTTCTTTTAAATTGTGTCAGCCACGTTGCAAGAGAGACACTGTGAAGTTCACGCTATATCTCTCTTTCACCTGTAACTGTAAGTTGAAGAAAACATTCACTCTTCAGTATTTTTAAATTTAGGAGAGGTAATGTCAAGAAATGACAGTAAAACACTTGGAACATTTTTGGCATCTCCTCCCCAGCGTAGCTTTCAAAGCTATTCTTTGAAACTTCTAGACTCCCTTCCCTGCCTTGCCTCTTTCCATAGCAACAGAATTTTTTTCAGTAAAAGATGTTTATTTTTGTTGAGCAGTCAGAGGCTGTGATTGGCGCTTACTTGCAAAGCATCCAATCAGTGATGTTTGTGTGCTGTCACACCACTGTTAGTTTATCAGTTCAGGCAAACAAGGCAGTCAGAGAGACTAAAAAAGCAGTGCCTCACTTGTCATTATCTTTCTTCAGTTGGAAATTTGAGTTGAAAGAGGCAAGAGGTTGATGTTGCTGAATAACTTGTTATTTCCATATGGTGGTAAAGTGGTGCAAGCTGTCTGGTGAATGACTGAGGTGAGTGTACAGCACAGCTGCAGTTCTTTTTCATGTCATTTGAAATGGAAGAGTGAGACTAGCAGCATACTTCTCAACCGCTTATCATATGAAATCCGGATGAAGCCAAAAATAATGGGGAGGGGGTGGCATTATTTAATGAATTCTATTCCCAGTGATTTTCCAGAAAACCATAAATCTGAGAGTAACAGACCAAAAATATGAAATAAAAATCTAGGTATTCTATGAAAATCTGGACAGGTGAGTGAAATGACTAGTTTAAACTGCTAGCAGCAGATAGTTTAAGAAAGGAAAAAAAGGAAAAGGTTTTTATGTTTTAATTTTGATCTATTTAGCCATTCACGTATCCTGTTTAAATGTAGAGATTTTATTTTTTTACTGTTGTTGTTTAGCTAATTATTTAATGAAATATAGCTGGCTTTGGTCAGCAAGAAGGATGTTTTGCCATCTGCTAGACAGCTAGTAAGGATACAGTGTTCCGTAACTTGCAATGGTGTCTCCATAACCTTCCAAAAACAAATTAAATTTCAGCACCTTGCAAACCCATAAGGCATGCTGCTGGCTGCTTGCTATGTTACTTCATATTCATTTCCTCTAAGGAACCACAGCATTTTTATTAGCAGTAGCTAATATTTTTTTGTGGTAAAAAAACAAATTAAGTAAAAATGCTTACATCTGTGACATGTATTTTATTACAGAAATCTTATTTACAAATTACTACAATTCCCACCCAGGCTAACCTGTTTAGGTACAGAAACATTAATTATGATTGCAAATCACAATGGATTTGCCCATCTGGTCTGCTTATTCCCCTGCTGACATTGGTTTTAACTACAAAGGACTTGTAGGTAAGCTTTGTCTTTTCTTGGGTAGACAGTGATCAACCAGATATTTTGGTCATAATTTCTGGATTTGTTTAGTTTATAATAATGCTGGCAGTGATCTATCATATATATTGGTCAACACTTCCTGCTTGTTCAACTTGTTTGTGTGAGCTGTGGAGCTGAAATAATATTACATAGCCATCAGATGTTGTGGCTATAACTGCTGGGGTGTTGCCCGGTGAAAATAACTAACCTTGTGAGCTGGCTTTCAAGGACTAATGTACGTTTGTGAGAAGAAAGGTAGAACTGATATTCACAGACAGAGGGGGCATAATTGCTGCAGCTGTCTTTCTTCTGTGCAACAAAATATATATTTTTTGAAGGATATAAAGTCTGAAACTCACAAACAGTCACACTAAGCAATGTTAATATCAAGATCCTGAAAGAATATGTGAGCGTCGGAGGGAGGTTTGAAAATAGCACTAAGTTTGCAGTCATCCATTAATTTAGTTAGCCACATCCCTTTGACATTTACTTTCACTTGAAAAGTAGATGCTGAGCAACAACCAAACTTCTGTTAGGGAAGGTACCACCTACCTAAATTATGTAAGTTCTGTCACGAAGGCAATTAGCTACACAGTGGGATATATACAAATATCTGTTAATTTGGAAGAGTATATATATATATATATATATATATATATATATATATATATATATAAAGAGAGAGAGAGAGAGAGCTTGAGCGATGGTGTCAAAGATCTTGGCAAGGAACAAGTAATCACTATGGACTGCCAGGCTGTCAACCAGGGTTTCAGTGACACATTCAAAGACACCGACTAGATTTAACAGGTATAGCCTACTTTGGTACTTACATATTTTCATGACCAGATTTCGAAGGCACCATAAGTGCTGAAGGTCTACCAATAGTATTACATGTTACAGTGAAATTGGGTAGTGAATGGCAAAATACTTTTTTATATCACTTACTTTCTGAAACAGGACCAGTAATAACAGAAAAATTCCTGTTCGTGGGTAGCGTCCTTTACCACAATGAGGGAAGTGTTTTGCTTATTAATGTTCTTGGACTTACTGTACTTAACTATGACTTACTTTTGCTAGGTAACCGAGTTTCATTTACAATGCTGCTAGTTCATATGTAATTTAAGGATGTTATGTGATCCTATCTCGCCTACATTCTGAATGATGGGTTCGGAGCCGATCCCTCGGCTCCGACTCGGCACGCTTATGCCAAAGAGCGAAGTCTCTTATTGGCTGAGCTTACTATATCCCAGGATGCACCACCACCAGTCTCCCAGATCTCGTTTGCCGCTTCCCTGCGAAGACGTGGTCTCGAGCTGGCTGGGCTAAGTAGTTTATTAAACTAACTTTTCTGTCAGTTTTTTGCTGTTTTTGCTCAAAAAAAGCTGTTTTAACAGCTATCGCTTACTTTGTGTACGATTTGGACTTGAAATTGTTGTGTGTGATTGAGTTCAGTTTGTTTTCGGCCCTCCATTCAGGGCCTTCCCGGACTGTTAATATTTGAATTACAGGGTCTCTAATAATTGTTCAGTTGGGTTAGAGTTACCTGTTCTTGTTACAGGAAGAGTTGGATTTATTTATTACTGTAAGCTTATATCAGTAGTTAAAATTTAGTGTACTTTCCTGTCAGAGTGACTAGATTTGTGTATCAACATGTCTCAACCCCATAGGCCTTCGGGCTTTAAGAAATGTTCTAAATGTGCTTTTAAGATGTCTGTTACTGATGACCATCTACTGTGTGTGTATTGTTTAGGGCAAAGCACTTGCAGGAGTCATGCAGCGTATGTCACGCTTTTTCCTCCAGGGTCCTCCAGGAGAGGAAAAATAAATTGATTCTCAAAGGCTTGATTAAACCCTCTTTCGAAGAAGCCTTGGCTTCCTCTCCGACTCCTGCCAAAAAGAAAAGGGCCGGCTCCGACCAGTCCGTGGACCCGACTGCCAAGAGACCTAGGCAGGCCTCTCCTTCGGCTCCAAAGACTTCGGAGCCGAGGTCGAACGGTCTGCCTCGATGCCTCCAGTATCGACTCCTCGGAGCCGATGGCTGGGGCATCGAGAGGCGGGTCTCCTTCGTCGGCTCCACTGCTCTCGGAGCCGACAAGGGTCGCCCGCCAGACACTTCCTCCTCGGCGCCGGTCTACCTCGCACCGATGGAATCTGGTGTGTGTGTTTCCTCGGCGCCGATTCTCATCGAGTCGCCTGAGCCGGTCCCCTAGTCCCTTGGGGCCGAGGGAGAGGTCTTCTCGAACCCGCTCTGTTTCCTCTCGGTCTTCGAGAATGTCGGATTCTGATATAGACAGGGTGCTCCAAATACTTTTCCAGTCTCCAGTCTTCCAAAAATTTGTTTCGGTTCCGACCCAGTTGGCCTCGGAGCCGATGACCATGACCCACCCCATTGCCATTCCTCCTCCGACTGCTTCGCTCCGGAGCAGGTGCTCTTGGAGCCGGTGGAGATCTCAGGTCGGCTCCGACCCTTACTCCAACCCGGCCTCGGATCCGAGTTTGGTACGCGGACTTCTTCGGCTGGACCCGAGGGTGATGTTTCGGGACCTTGCTGGTTCCGAGTCTCCCTCTCGGTGCTGCTGCGGGACTTCCGTCCGCCATCATGGCCCCGAGACCGGATTCTCCCAGGATTCTGGGGTCCGGCTTTCAGGGCCATGAGGAGTGCCTTGGCCAAATCCTCTCGCCATCTCTCCGGTTCTACCAGCACCTTCCCTGGGCGTGGATACTGGGTCTTTGGCAGTTCCCCTGTCCGTAGCCAGCGGAGCCCGAGGCCTGAGGTTACCCCAGTGGGGTTCCCTCTTCCTGAGGGTTCTTCGAGTCATCTCCAGAGGAACCCCAGGGAAGAGATCGTGCAGGAGGAAGCACGTGGACTGCCCCGGGTCTATTACATCGGACACTGGTATCGATGATGCGGAGGGGTCCCTAAGTCGTCCTCGGACGATGTCTCCTTTGCAGACATCTTAGAGATCCTCAAACAACGAGGCCGCTGGATACCCAAACCCCCCTCTGCGGACGAATCAGTGCTCCTCAAGGCCTTTGGGGCTCAGCCCTCCGCCGCCTGGGTGTCTCCGCCCTTCGACGAGCTTCTGGATTTAGTTTGTCGAAGGGCGTGGGAACACCGATACCGTGGAACCAGTCCTTCTCGCCCAAACAAATTCTTATCTGCCCCGAGAAGGAGTTCCTTACTAAAGGCGTGGCTGTAGATGCCATGGTGGTGGCATCTGCTACACAACAGGACGTGGCAGAGGCTTCAACGTCCATCCATCCTCCTAATAAGGAGTCTAGGAGTATGGATAGGTACGGAAGCGCACCCTGACTTCAGCGGCCTTTACCTTAAGGTCTCTGAATTATTTGGCACATTTTACCAGGCTTCAGAGGGATCTGGTCAAGGAATTGTCAGACTCCCTCTCGGTAACCTACCTGAGCAGCTAGCCCAGTCCGTTAGCTCTCAGTTGGCTATCCTTACGCCAATTGCTAACTCGTCCATGAGGCTCATTTCTTATGCGGCAAGGGGCGGGTAGAGCGGCAGGCACAGGCGCTGTTTCACGTAGACAAGCCTGGCTCCGCTTGTGTCAGTTTGCGGAGGCCTTCAAGTCTTCCTTCGCCGACGCTCCCTTTGATGGGTCCTCATTGTTTGGACCCAAGGTGAAAGACACCCTTACCCGCTGTGAGCAAGAGGGAAAACGTTATCTGCCGTAGGGGCCCGTTATTCCACTCCCTTTCGGCCTTACCCCAAGGCCAAAGGAGGGGGGAAAATGTGGTTCCGAAAATCTCGCAAGTTTTTCTCCCAACAGCAGGAAGATTCCCCGTCCAGAGGCAGAGGGCGGGGAAATTTTTCAGGGAGACGCCGTCCCAGAGGCGGCAGAGGGCCCCGCAACTCTGGAGACCGCGAGTCCTTTCGTGGCTCTTCAGCCTCCCATACGACATGAGGTATTGCCCGGCTGTGCTGCTCCGGAGCCAGTCGGGTGTCGTTTTGCCAAGCACCTAGAAGCCTGGGAGTCAATCACTCAGGACAGATGGGTGCTTCGGATAATTGCCGGAGGTTACACCATCCCATTCAAGTCCTCACCCCCTTCGTCCAAGAGAATCCCGGACCCACCACCCGGTCAAAGGGAAATAGCAGCCGCAGAAGCTTCAAAGCTGCTAGAAAAAGGAGTCATCCAACCGTCCCCACAGACCAAATCGGATCAGGAAATTACTCAAGGTTCTTTTTAGTGCCAAAAAAGACAGGGGACCTGAGACCAATATTGGATCTCAGCAGACTAAACCTATCCGTCACGAAATCCAAATTCGAATGGTCACGTTGCAATCCATTCTCCGTTGTTGGAGAAGGATGTTTGATGTGCTCCATAGACCTCAAGGACGCCTATTATCACATACCGATACATCAGGCGTCCAGAAGGTACCTGCGCTTCAGCCTGGGAACCAGTCATTACCAATTTTGTGCTCTGCCCTTTGGTCTCACCACAGCCCCCAGGGTGTTCACCAAGTGTTTGGCAGTAGTGACGGCTCACCTGAGGAGTCTTGGATTCCAAGTGTTTCCCTATCTCGACGACTGGCTCCTGACTGCCACCACCAGGCATCTACTTATGGACAACCTCAAAGCCAGCATCCCACTGGGTGTTGCCCTAGGGATTACATTCAATTGGGCGAAGGCTGCCTTGCTGCCCGCTCAGCATAAAGTTTATAGGAGCAGAGATAGACTCAAGATTGATGCGTGTCTTTCTTCCTGCCGAAAGGATCGAACTTTACAGGGCCAAGTTCTAGCTCTGATCTCAAGATCCAAAGCCCCAGCCAGGATGGTCCTACAGGTTCTAGGCTCAATGTCTGCCACGGTGCTGTTAGTTCCTCTAGCAAGGTTACACATGAGGATTCTTCAGTGGCTCTTATCAACTCAATGGTCCTTTCAAGATCTTCCCTCAATCATCACATCATGATTACGGAAATATGCAAAAGGGACCTTCACTGGTGGCTTCAGACATCCAATTTGGATCAGGAAAACCCTTTGTTCTCCCTCCAGTGGCTACCCTGACGACAGATGCCTCCCAGATAGGGTGGGGGGCATTGTCTGGGCAGGCTAGTTCAGGGATCCTGGCTTCGGATCTAAGCTCTTCTCCACATCAACGTGTTGGAGATGAGGGCTGTACTTCTATCCCTACAGGCCTTACACAAGTTCCTTCCTCACGGCATCATCGCCATCCACACAGACAACATGTCGGTGGTTTGGTATCTGAACAAACAAGGAGGGACCAGATCGTATCCCCTTTGCAGAGAGGCCATGAGAGTGTGGGAATGGGCTTTAGCTACCAACCGCTTCTTGGTAGCGACCCACATCCGGAAAGTCAAATGTATTGGCGGACAAATTAAGCAGGACAATTCTCTCCTCACGAATGGTCTCTAAACCGTGCAGTAGCAGCCCAGGTTTTCAAGAGATGGGGACGCCAAGTACTGCGACCTATTTGCGACTCCACAAAACACCAAGTGCCAAAGGTTCTTCTCCTTGATTCCACATCAGGAAGTACCAGCCATGGATGCTCTAGCACAACCTTGGCCAACAGGGTTGCTTTTATGCTTTTCCCCAATTCCACTCCTTCCCAAAGTTATTCAAAAGCTTCTCAGCTAGGGTCTTCAATGATTCTGATTGCCCCATACTGGCCTCGTCAGATATGGTTTCCTTACCTGAAAAAGCATGCAGTGGACGATCCGTGGACCTTAGACATGATCCCGGTTGCTAATCCATCAGTCGGGACATTGGCATCAGTCCCTTCAATCTCTGAAATTGACAGCTTGGCTCCTCCACTTCCAACCTTAGTTAGAAGTCACACACTAGGACCGGAAGTTGTACAGATTTTATCTTCGCCCACAAACCTACCACTAACAAATTGTACCTCAGTAAGTGGAAGAGGTTTGCTATCTGGGCTCAACTCAAGGGCTTAGACCCTATCACTGCTCCTGTCCCAGAGGTTTTGAAATTCTTAACATCCCTATTTAATCAGGGATCTTCTGTCTCAACTATTAAAGTTCAACTAGCTGCTATCTCTAAATTCCATGAATCCACGGATCCTCCTTTGATGAGCAGCAGATTATGCAAAACATTCATTAAAGGTGCGAGCCTGTTAAGACCACCAGTTTTTCATCCTGCACCTCCGTGGGATCTTGATTTGGTGCTGCGCATTAACATCTCCCCTTTGAACCGGCTGCACGTGCGAAGTTAAAATATCTGTCATGGAAAACGGCATTTTTAGTGGCTATTACTTCTGCAAGAAGGGTCTCAGAGCTTCAAGCCCTGTCTATTAAACCACCGTATTTGATTTTCCACAAAGATAGAGTATCACTTAGGCCTAATCCATCCTTTGTCCCAAAGGTCTGCTCTAGTTTCTGTCTTCAACAATCTCTAGAACTACCAGTTTTCTTTCCAAAATTCTCTAATGAAGCAGAATACACTCTCCATAGATTGGATGTTCACAGGCAATTACTTATTTAGACAGGACTCAGCAACTTCGTAAGTCAGACCAGTTGTTTGTGTCCTTCTCAGATAATAAATTGGGCCAAACCATCACAAAAGCTACAATCTCAAAATGGATCAGAGATTGCATAACTCAGGCCTATTCTTCTTCGAATAAGCAACTTGCATCATCTATCAAAGCTCATTCTACCAGAGCTATGGCTACTTCTATAGCTTTTCATTCCAAGCTCGCTATTTCAGAAATTTGTAGGTAAGCTTTGTCTTTTCTAGGGTAGACAGTGATCAACCAGATATTTTGGTCATAATTTCTGGATTTGTTTAGTTTATAATAATGCTGGCAGTGATCTATCATATATATTGGTCAACACTTCCTGCTTGTTCAACTTGTTTGTGTGAGCTGTGGAGCTGAAATAATATTACATAGCCATCAGATGTTGTGGCTATAACTGCTGGGTGTTGCCGGTGAAAATAACTAACCTTGTGAGCTGGCTTTCAGGACTAATGTACGCTTGTGAGAAGAAAGGTAGAACTGATATTCACAGACAGAGGGGCATAATTGCTGCAGCTGTCTTTCTTCTGTGCAACAAAATATATATTTTTTGAAGGATATAAAGTCTGAAACTCACAAACAGTCACACTAAGCAATGTTAATATCAAGATCCTGAAAAGAATATGTGGTCGGCGAGAGGTCCGGAGGTTTGAAAATAGCACTAAGTTTGCAGTCATCCATTAATTTAGTTAGCCACATCCCTTTGACATTTACTTTCACTTGAAAGTAGATGCTGAGCAACAACCAAACTTCTGTTAGGAAGGTACCACCTACCTAAATTATGTAAGTTCTGTCACGAAGGCAATTAGCTACACAGTGGGATATATACAAATATCTGTTAATTTGGAAGAGTATATATATATATATATATATATATATATATATATATATATATATATATAAAGAGAGAGAGAGAGCTGAGCGATGGTGTCAAAGATCTTGGCAAGGAACAAGTAATCACTATGGACTGCCAGGCTGTCAACCAGGGTTTCAGTGACACATTCAAAGACACCGACTAGATTTAACAGGTATAGCCTACTTTGGTACTTACGTATTTTCATGACCAGATTTCGAAGGCACCATAAGTGCTGAAGGTCTACCAATAGTATTACATGTTACAGTGAAATTGGGTAGTGAATGGCAAAATACTTTTTTATATCACTTACTTTCTGAAACAGGACCAGTAATAACAGAAAAATTCCTGTTCGTGGGTAGCGTCCTTTACCACAATGAGGGAAGTGTTTTGCTTATTAATGTTCTTGGACTTACTGTACTTAACTATGACTTACTTTTGCTAGGTAACCGAGTTTCATTTACAATGCTGCTAGTTCATATGTAATTTAAGGTTATGGTTGTATACTGTAATAGTAGGAAGACTGGAGATTAGCAGATGGTCTACACAGGAAGATAACAGATATTGACAACAGTCCGAATATGAGAAGAGGCCAGAGTTCTGTATTACGATAGTAAATGGACTTAATAATTATGGCAAATACATACTTGTATGTATTTTATCTGGAATGCTGTTTCAGCATGTATGTCATACCAGCATCTTTTCTGCTACAAGGAACAGGTAATCACTATGGACTGCTAGGCTGCCTAAACTTTTAATGTCATATACATGAAAAATATCACCACGACAAGCAACATTACTTGGTTTACAGGTAGTTTGGCAACAAACACATGCTGCTATTTAGTGCCATTAACCATTGATGATGACTCTGAAACCACAGAATTTGCAAACCATACATTGCATATATGAAGCAGAAATCTAGAGACTTGAGAGGTTCCATTGAAGGCGAATTGCCGAGGTACCAGGATATGTGAATTAAAGTGCTTAATTTTCCACCTCTGTGGCTGGTGTTCATTTCTGCTACTTGTTGGAGTTTTTTTGAGGTTTCAGTGTGGGCAAGAGCATTCAAGCCCCTGGAGACCGACACATTTTGAAGAAAGGACAGCTTTACCAGAAAGGCTCATCCAGACTCTGCTACACTTTGCTGTGAAGGAAAGGTTAGTTTGCTGTTATTTTTTGTATTTCTGTATTGCCTTTCTATATTTTGAATACTGTAGTTTGTTTTCTTTATCTTGTGTTTTGCTTGCATTCTGTTTTAAACAGCATATTAAAACTTCAAAAGAGACCACAGCTCTCTCTGTTGAGTCAAGCAGAATTTTTCCCTCCCTCCCACGCATTTAAGTTGTCTTGTTAAATACCACTGTCTTTCTAGTTGCCCGCCTCTTATGTTAATCTGACCATATATCTCATTTCTCTCTACTTTCACTGGCTTATGTGAGTAATCACAAAACCATCACTTTTGAAATCCCACCCCTTCAATTATTTAAATTTATTGGCCATCCTACAGTATTTCATAGTACCAAAATACAAAAGTAACCACCCCTTTCAGTCCATCTTGCTGTTTTAAAAATAGTAACTCTCCACTAAACCTTAACTTTTTAAACAGGTAAAACTCAAGTTACCTACTTTCATATCTAACTTCTCTAGTGCACACTGCAGAGTGCATTCTTTTCAATCTTACCTTTAAGCATCCCTGTTACTAGCACTTTCTCTAATACCTAAAAAGATCAACTCTACTTGACTCCAAGTAGACTATTCTCTATCTGTTAAACCTAGCACTTGCTCCTACAGTACTTATTACCTTGATACGGCACTCTTATAGATAGCACCTCAAAAGGCAAAACCCCATTTCTCGGTCACCCACATCCCCGGAATCTCTTTTAAAGTTTTTTGTCTAGTCCTTCTAGCATGTCGAGGATCAGTTGCTAGTGTCCTCTCCTGCTCAGCTGGTGAACCTGGGAATATTGAGGCAATGTTACAATTGCCTCATGTACACAGACAACCCTCTCCTCCTCCCACAAAACACAAATACATGCGAGATGCAACTATACAGCCAAACTGGAGGCTGAGCTCTCTCAACATAGGACTGGTAAGACCAGTCAGGAGGAGAAGGTTACCACACACACTATAGACCCAGTCTCACATAGTACCATCACAACCTCAAATCATACACATAAACACACAAAGACATACTCGGCGGCTCTGATCAAAAATCTACCAAAACAGCAGAGGCCACCAAAGCAGACACCCAAACAACCACCACCTCAGAACACAACACCTGCAACACATAGACCTCACAGTCAGAGTGTCAAACAGTCACAGCCCTTAAGGCCAAACACAATGCCAGACACACTAGTCATTGGTGACTCCATAGTCAGACACACTGGCGTCCGCTCACCAGACTGAGTAAGGAGAAGGTCACAGTAAGCTGCCTGTCGGTGCTAGAATCCGCCACATAACGCAAGCACTCAGGTCTCTCAACAGCAGGTACAAATACGACTCAGTCATTGTCCACGCTGGTGTAAACGACCTGAGACGTACCTCCTTGGACTACATGAAAAGAGACATTGAGGAGCTCTCTGATTATGTAGCCCAGGCAGGTATGACCCTGACCTTGAGCAGTATCCTACCTTCACCAAGAATGATGCCACAATACAGAGATAAGATGATCAGCTTTAACAATTGGCTTAAACTCTGGTGTCATTCAAAGGGGATCCAATGTCTGTCTGCCTGGGATGACATGCTGGACAAGCCACGCTGCTTAGCAAAGGACGGCTTGCACCTGTCACCCCTGGGATTCTGGATATTGGCAAAGGCTCTTGCCACCCCATAGTGCCTTTTTAGGCAAGGCTCAAATTCTAAACCTACCACCCTAGAACACAAAAAGGAAAAAACTAAGGGTAATGCTGCTCAATGCCAGAAGTCTAAATCTCAAAATGCACTTTCGAGGCCCTTCTCAGTATGGAGAACATCGATGTCTGTGCAGTGACAGAAACCTGGTTCAAGGCTCCTGAGAGCACCCCAGCACTATCAGGTTTTACCTCTTATCATGCGTTCCGGACCCAAAATCCGGACAATACCAAGAAAGGAGGAGGGGTATCCATATTCATCAAAGACACCCACACCTCAAGACTGGTGGCAACGCACGATGCATCGGAGACCATCCAGGTGCAATTAACCATAGGCAAGACTGCTCTGCAAATTGTAGCATGTTACAGGCCACCCTCACAAACTCAGGAACCTCACATGGCCTTCCTGAAAACACTAGAGGGGATAAATGTATCACCAAACACCATCATACTAGGTGACTTCAATTACCCTAATATAGACTGGGAACACTACTCAAGCCCAAACACCCTAGCCCAAAAGTTCCTGGAATTCATAAACTCAAATGCCATGGAACAACTAGTCACCATCCCCACAAGAGGAGAAAACATACTTGATCTCATCATCACGAACATGGGAGCACAATGTTCAACACCGAAGTATACCCCTCACTGGTGAGATCAGATCACAAACTAATCTCGCTGGAGGTCCTCATTCCAACCCCACCTTAAATAAAAAAGACCACAGTAAAGAACTTCTCGAAAGATGTCTTCACACATCTAAAGACTAGTGTGGTCTCCTTTAAGGCCCCGAGCGTGGAAAACAGTACCCAAGCCGCTGAATCACTTACAAATGCCTTCTACCAGCACCTGCAGGACTGCATGGATAAGGCAATCCCAAGCAAAACAAAGACTCTTTGTACCAAAGGCAAGCGTCCAGTCTGGTGGACCCCAGCCATAAACAAACTCTACAACAAAAGGAGGAAGCTACTACAAGATAGAGCAAAATCCTTAAAAGGTAAGACACCCTTGATCACTATAAGTAAAAAACTAAGAGCTCTCATAAAATCATCCAAAGCAAATTTTGAGAGAAAAATAGCTAAAGACTCAAAAGACAATCATAAGGCCTTCTTTAGCTATGTTAGAAACCTGGGAGGAACCTCCCAGATATGCTCAGAACTAGTTCAAAATGATGTGAAGATTAATGATCCTACAGACATTGCCAACATACTGGCTGACAGGTTCAGTGCAAACTTCTCCCCTCCCCAAAAGGAGAGATATCTATACCAAGCGATTGCAGCCCCCAAACATCTCCAACGCCCAAGTGAGAACTGCTCTCTCCAAAGCAAAAAGACAGCGTCCAGGGGACCTGATGGTGTCCCCGGCAGTGTGCTCCCCGAACTCAGCGAGGAATTAAACCCACAGCTCGGACAGCTGTTTAATCATAGTCTTACCTCTGGATATGTACCCAGGAGTGGCGCACTGCAACTGTGGTCCCACTTCACAAAGGCGGTGCCTCCACCGACCCTGGAAATTACCGCCCATTAGCTTGACAAGCCTTATCTGCAAAGCCATGGAGAGGATCATAATGGACCTCATAAATAAAGACATAGGGAATTTGCAGACTTTGGATCCATCCCAGTTTGGCTTTGTCAAAGGCAGATCATGCCTTCTAAACTTGGTTGACTTTTTCAAACAGTCACCAAAGCCATTGATGAGGGAAAGGCAGTCCATGCAGCCTACCTCGATCTGGCGAAGGCCTTCGATACAATACCCCACTCGGGTATCATTGAAAAACTCATCAGCTTAAATGTTAACCCATACATGACAAGATGGGTTGCAAACTGGCTGAGTGACAGAACCCACAGGGTCAGAGTTGCTGGCGCCATGTCAGACTCAAAGCCTGTCACAAGTGGTGTACCACAGGGCTCAGTCCTGGGCCCACTCTTGTTTGGCATCTACTTTTCCAAGTACAAGCAAACACAAGAGGGTTATGGCTCTCAAACGTTGGAGATGACTGCTAACGGGGGGCCATAGTACAAAACACATCTGACACAGATATCCTTCAGAAGGGTCTCACAGAAACGGATAACTGGTGCCAGAGCCGTGGCCTAAAGTTAAATGCCAAAAAATGCATAGTCATACCCTTCGGGAAAAACAAGGTTACCCCTAGCTACCAAATAGGTGGCAATCCACTGAGCATAGAAGAAGTTATCAGGGACCTGGGGACCCAGGTTGATAGTAGTCTGTCATTCGACACCCATGTAGCTAAAGTAGTTAGGAAGACCTTCTACATTGCCCACCTTATCATGAAGGGATTCTCATCTAGATCAAGGGAGGTCATAGTCTCCCTATACTCATCACTCATCAGACCAATGATTGAGTACAATGCCCCATTGAATGTATCTGACCCGACACTTGCAGCAGCTGGAGAGGCCACAAAGTTCCTCACCAAAAGGATAAAGGGTCTCAAACATCTGTCCTATGCTGCCCGACTGAAAGAACTCCAGCTCTATTCAGTCGCCACCGCTTGCTCAGAGGTGACCTTTGCCTAACATACAAGGCCATGTCAAACCCAGATTTGATGAATATGCTTCACCTCAAAAATCTAGATCCGTCAGAGCCACAAGGGCGGGAGACTTAAACCTCAACACGGCTATTAATAGGACGCGCTGGAGGGATAGATTCATCACCCAAAGACTCCCTATGCTGTGGAATAAAATCCCGGTATATGTGAGGCAGAGCACCTCGCTGGCCTTGTTCAAGAGAAATCTTGACCAATGGATGGGAGATCGCAGATATACCCCAGGGATTACCTCAGTGTCACTGCTCAACAGAGGCACAGCAAAATAATGGGTATAGTTCCCCATACTAAAGGGGTGGCGTAAGCCACAAAACTATGGGCTAGGCTTGTAAATGCCCTCGGGCAGATAGCCTAGTATGAACCTATGAACCTATGAACCTAAATACGGAGTCCCGGAAACAACAGTAGCTGATTTTAAAGTCATTTATCAGTTGTGCTCTGTTGTTTACAAATAATGATTCACATTTGTGAAAACTGACCCACAAACTAGGAATTTAAACATTGCTCTTCAAAACTTTGTACAAACTGGAGAAATCGCTACTTACATATTATCGACTGGTTTGCAATCTGGTTGCGATAATACGCAAGTACCCCTACTTTTTACAAAGCCAAATTGGTTTGGGGTCCAAGGCTTGTTGGTCAGTTATGCCATTGTTTAACAATTCAGTAGTTATTCACCCTGTAACTTTACGGGGATACTTATACGATTAATAGGTTTATAGCATCAAAGTTCTATTATGGTGTTAACTTTGTATAATGATACCTGTAAAGCTGTTCTCCACTCTTAAGGCACATAACTGAATTCATTGGAGGAGTTTAGCTAAGTGATGTTTGTTATTTACTGTCAGATGGCTAGTGATATTATCATTTCCCATGGAAATTGTATTTTTGTTCTTGTATAGAGCTAATATAACCTGATCAAAGGTGATATTGAGAGGAATTGGATGGAAGGTACTGGCTGAGTTGAAAGTATAAAAATAAGACTGAACTTTCTGCAGCTGTTAACACTAACTTCAGGATCAGAGTGAGAGACCACACTGAAAATAAGTTGAGTTCAATAATGGACATCATATCTAAGTTTCCTAATGTAACTAAAGAAGGCTTTGTGATTCTATTTAGAGCTGGTAGTGACTCTGAGTTCATACCTGGCCTTCTACTCCTTGATGCCATGTTTGAAAGCTTTACTTATCAGGTTTAAGTCCCTTTTCTATTATGAAAGAGGGAATCTACCACAGATACATGAAGTTTCTATTTTTTGACTAAGCTTATTTATATGGGAGTTCCATCATATGGGCTTATTTCTGATTTTATGATTATTCTTAAGACAGATGGGATCAGACTCCATGATGCACCTGTTAGTAAGGGTTACAATTCAGAGGAGTATCAGCTAATGGGTTATTCACAATTTGTAGTTGTCAAGAAGGAAAGCAAATTTGGAAGAGGTCTGTTATGGACTGATCATGAGATATTCTAGGGTCTTTCTTAGGGTTCAAAGTGTCTTTTAAGAAAAATGGTTATTGCTGGGTGATCACATTTTACTAAAGAAGTAGTGATACATTAGGGGTACTATGGGAAGGGGGAGATTGGTGAGAACACCATCAAGAACATTATCACCCCTGATGGGAAGGAAAAGAATCTGATCCAGGAAATTACTATTAATAAAATGTGAGAACCTTTATTTGCATCTATTGTTAGTTGTATGTGTATGCCATTTTACAGTAGAGTAGTTAAGGTCACCCATAAGTGTATTCAATCTGATGAAAAGCTTTTCAATCTGACTTAACTGGCATGCTAAGAGGAAGGTACAAAAGAGGATCTGTTACAGTACTGAGCCTCAGAAATGGAGTACCAGCTGAAGCAAAACCCAATCAGTTAAAGCCTGTAAGTTAAAGAGAAAAAATAATGCATACAGATGCCCAATGGAACAGGCACACATGCGCGCAAACACACACACACACACACACACACACACACACACACACACACACACACACACACACACACACACACAGTGTTATCTGTCATGTGGTTGGACCAGTGCTGAAGCTTAGAGACTGATGGTTATACCTTTGATGACTCACAGGAGATAAGGCATTTAAAATGTGTGCATTAAGAAAACATTAAAAGTGTTTTCATATTGTGAATGAAATGCCAGTAGAAGAGAAGAACATTTAAATGGTTCTTTCTTGAAAAACTAAAATAATCTCTCCCATTTTGAGAATGTTTGCCTGAAAGTAGATATGTTTGCTGGAAGTAAACCTAAACTATCATCGCCTATTGTAAAGAGGTAATAACTATAAGAAGCTTTGCAATGAAATATGAAGGCTGAACTCAGAGAAAAGAATCAAACAGTTCAAAAGCAAGTCACAAGATGGGTTAAAGTCAGATTAACTCACATTTTAATTTGCTGATTAGCAAAAATATAGCGTTCTGCTACTAACACTTTCATATAAGTATTGCTTTTGTGGCATAATCCGGACCCATTAATATATAAAATTAATCTACTTTCTTCAGTGAAATTTATAAATAAAATAAAAGAAAGGGGAAATTAAAACATTATGGCACTACCTACAACATTTCACCAGGAAAATGTATTTTTGAAATCTGCTTCAGCTGTTATTTATTTTATTTTGTAAAATTACAATGTAGTCTCATGTACAATCTGTTAAATCCCACCAATGTTACTTTTTTAGGTATAAACTTATGTGCAGTTTGATGTGCATCTATTATATTATATCTGATTAAAAGCTTATTTTAATGTTGAAAACATGCCTGAAAATCAAGAAAACAGTATCCTTCACCACCAAGATAAAGCATCACCAAAAGACCACAGTAACAACAAGGAACTATAGCGACTAGGAAAACAAAATGCTAATGCAAAATCTGCCTGAGTTATCAGAAAAATGAGGAAAAATTCAAACCTCTTTGCCCACAGGATGATGGCATAAACTGATATCTGGGATTTTTTCAATGTCTAAAACTAAAATATTGTAAAATTATTGTTCTTAAAATGTTTTGTAATAATTTGGAACTTTTCTCCCCAGCGCCCTGTTGAAAATGGGCTCCTACCCAGTCAGACATGCCCAGTAATCAAATGTCAATAAGGAAATAAATAATAAATATGGGTGTTGCATTATTAGATTATAAGAATGTTGAACACATGTACTTCCTAAAACCTAACAAATTCAACAAATTCTGGTAACTGATTGTTCAAGACTGCAGTACAGTGGGGAGGGAGTTTAGTCTTTTCCCACTGTTTTCTCATTGTCATAGTTGTATAATTATCAAGAATGCGGGGGTACACAGCCCCTAACTGGGGGGTGCATTGGGCTTGCCACCCTGAATAAATCTTATTCAGATTTTGGGGGGGTTTCTTTTGATCTTTTAGGAGTCAATCATGTGATCAGTACATAGAAAGGAATCCACATACACACAAATGTATATATATATATATATATATATATATATATATATATATATATATATATATATATATATTATTTATGTATTATTATTTTTATTATTATTTATTTTACATTTGTTGACCGGGCTAGTCTAACTGGATATATGTCCATTTTCAGTAGAGGTCTGAGGAGATAAGCTCCATGACACACAGTTAACATAAAAATTGCAAACAAATATAAAAAAATTACAGTAGTATATACACTGACAATTCAGGTTAATATAGAAAATCATTTGAAGAGGACAGACGTCATTACAATGTAAACTGCAGGTTCAAAATAACATGTAGGTATATTACTTAATGAAAAAAGGAGGCATACTGGGTGATTTAATGTACAAGTATAGTACATAACTTAATCGCAAAAAAGGAGGCATACAGGCTGATGCCCTATCCAAGTACAGTACACAATGAAAGAGGCAGCTTAACATTCAGTAGTAGTAATAATGAGTTTTTTTTTATTTTTTTAACAAATAAGTAAAAGAGGGAAGGAAAAAAATGAGATACAGAGTGTAGAAGTTAAATATTGTTAAAAAGGACGACAGAAGAGTTAATGAAAAGAAAAGGGAAGGCAGAACATATTAGGGTGGAATAGATAGTCAGGTTTAGTACAGGGGCATAACCAGTGTGTTCTGAGGAAAAGTGTCAGTCTATTTTTGAAGAGTGATAAAGAGGAAAGTGTGGAAAGGTCGCTGGTAGGAGGTTTCAGACTTTTCCCACCATATTAGAGAAAAGAGAATCCCCAGCCCTGTTGTTAGATTTAGATGTGTTAATTAGAAGTTTCTGAGATGAATGTAAGTACTTCAGATTATTATAGGGGGTGATATATATATATATATATATATATATATATATATATATATATATATGTATAGATAAATACAGATATATGGTGAACTGAATTAAATCCATGTATGGAGAGAGATCACACAATTCTCAGGGTTGAGAAAAATGTCCTATCCCTAATATTGTGCAATTTTGGAGTTAGTACCTGTCACTCTCCTACTTTAACACAATAGAAGAGTCTTCGTGATTTCTGTTCAAGCAGCTTTATTCTATACAAACACATCTCTATACAGGTTTACTGACTTTAACTTAAGTAACTTATATACAAATTAACAACTGTGATCATGCATGCTCTCAGTGTGGCTGCCCTTATAAAATGGCACTAGGTATTGCACGTGTCTGGAATTTATATGTGCATGTACAGCCTTGACATGCTTCTTAAAGACACAGCACACTTCACTTGCAATCTAATCTATATCTTCCCTCTTTGAGAATAGATCTTATGACATTATGTCTATCTAGCATGCAGAAATCACTGCTAATTTTTTTTCATGCATTATACAATACAAAGTACACACACACACACACACACACACACACACATATATATATATATATATATATATATATATATATATATATATATATAGATATATATATATATACAATCAAGGCCACGTTGCTGCATATTTCACACTTGGCTTTGATACCCGCCCATATCGTGTGACATAAAACTGGCAATTACTTTTATCAACTGGAACTGTCTTTGTAAAATGTTGACCTGTGGAATGTCTGAAACATTTCCAGGAATTGAATCAGAATTTTGAACACATTCTAGTATAGAAATAGTGTATGATTCACTCTTAGATTTGAAGTTTGCATCACAAAAACAATGTTGTGATGGTGATGAGGATTCTGATACAGGAAGAAGATGTTTATGGTTCCTCATATATTCTACACCTTCTGAGTCTACCAAATAAGATCTTGGCTTTGCACAGATGGCTGCAATCTGTCCAATTCAATCAAACCCTTTCGTTGTCTGGATTCGTACCATCTTTCCTTCCCTCAACGGACAAAGTAATCCGCTCAGTCTGGCACAACTAGATTTCTGAATATTACTTTTCTTAATCAATTGAGCCTTGATGGTTATACAGTTCTTAGGTTTAGTCTTCAAAAAATTGGAATTAATAGGTAGCATAGTTCTAGTTTGCCTGGAAAGCAGTCTTTGAGCAGGTGAGCTAAGAATATCGTCATGAGGTATGTTTCTGAGATTAAGCGAATTCAAGAATACATCGGTATTGCCATGCTTTGACCTTTCAAGTAATTGCTTTGCACTTTCTATTGCATGTTTAACTAGACCATTTGACTGAGGATATTCAAGACTACTAGTAAAATGTACAAAGTCCCAGTCTTTTACAAATTTCCAAAACAACTGGCTAGTAAATTGAGTACCATTGTCAGAAAGACATTTGTGTGGACTACCATGAACTAAGAAATGACATTTCAGCTTAGCAATAACAGCAGTGGGTGTTAGGTTAGGTAGCAGAGTGATCCCAAACCAATTTGAATAACAGTCTAGCAAAACTAAGTAGTGTTGATTGTTCCTCACAACGATATCAGCTGCCACTGTTGACCACAGTAGTTCAGGAATTGGACTTAGCTGAAGTGGTTCTCTTTGCAAATGCGGTCTAGTACTATTGCATATCGAACAAGATGAAATTACTTTATCGATGTCTTTTGGTAATGAAGACCAAAATACCAATTATCTCGCTCTTCTCTTAGTGGATGTGGATCCTGGGTGGCCACGATGCAAAATCTGGATATATTCTTTTTGTAAGAAAGCAGGAACAACTTTAGGACCTTCGAAAATAATGCCATCTTCCAACAGCAGTTCATCTCTGTAAGGAAAGTAGGTTTGCACTTCAGATGGCACTGTGGATTGCTTTGATGGCCATCAAACATTAATGTAGTGAGTGATCGTCTGCAAAATTGGATCAGTCTGTGTTCTCTCAGCTCATCAAGTCTTGTGGTAGAAAAATTACACACTGACATCACATCAAAGTCAAAATTCTCTGTGTCAAGCTGTTCTGTTATATTTCTGAGTGATCTGGATAAGGCATCAGTCACATAGAGCAATTTCCCTTTCATGTAGACCATTTTGAAACTGTGCTTTTGTAATTTAAGCATTAGTATTTGTAATCTCGCTGGAGCAGAATACATAGGCTTCTTTAGAATAGTA
This sequence comes from Protopterus annectens, assembly GCF_019279795.1. Classification (NCBI taxonomy): domain Eukaryota; kingdom Metazoa; phylum Chordata; order Ceratodontiformes; family Protopteridae; genus Protopterus; species Protopterus annectens. The sequence goes on along the minus strand of NC_056726.1, from coordinate 1,861,095,807 downwards.
ACTAGAGGTTGGTGGTCAGTCTCAATCTGAATAGCTCGACCATAAAAGCTTAGAACATGCAAATACTATTGCCAAAAGCTCTTTCTCAATTTGAGCATACTGCATCTCAGCTTGGGTTAGTGTTCTAGATGCATAGGCTGCTGGTCTGCCCTCCTGAAGTTTAACTGCGCCAAGACCAAATTTTGAAGCATCACAGGAAAGAGTAACTGGTTTGTTTACATCATGGTATCTTAATGTAGGTGGGGTGGCAATTTTCTTCTTAAGGTCTTCAAATGCCTTCTGGTGCTATTCCAACCATGACCACACAACATTTTTGTTAGTTAGCTCTTTTAAAGGTACTGTCAACTCACTGACGTCTGGTATAAACTTGCCTAAATAGTTGACCATGCCTAGAAAATGTTGCAGAGCTTGTACATTGTCTGGTGCTGACATCTCAAGAATAGCTGCTTGTTCAGGTCAGGTCTCCAACCTGTACTCGTGAACAAATGCCCTACATAAGTCACTTCTGGAAGTCTGAATTTGCACTTCAGAGGATTGAGTTTCAAGTTTACTTCATGTGCTCTATCTAGTACTTTCTTGAGGTTTCTATCATGCTCTGCTTTACCATTGCCTCCCACCAATAAATCATCTACTATTATGGCACAAGGATAACCCGAACAAATTTGCTCCCTTGCATGCTGAAAGACTTCACTTGCAGTATTTATTCCAAATGGCATCCTTAGGAATCTGTAGCTGCCAAATAGAGTACCAAAAGTAGTTAGAAAAAATGAACTCTTTGCATCCAAGACAGAGAAAACAGTGGCATTTGGTATTAAGGCTGCAACCTCTTTGACTGTGCACATTGGATGATACTGTCTCTTTAATGCTTTGTTTAGATCTCTTGGGTCAATACATATTCTGACTTCATCTGAGCCTTTTTTGTGAGCTGCTACCATAGACGATACCCATTCATTTGGTTCTGTGACTGGACAAATCACACTTTGCTGCACCATTTTATCCAACTGAGTTTTAACTTTATCCTGCAAAGCTATCAGAACTCTTCTTGCTGGTCTGACTATGGGAGTGACCTCTGGGTCTAACTTCATGGAATACACAACTGGAAGTTTGCCACTTCATGGAATACACAACTGGAAGTTTGCCTAAGTTGTCATCGAAAACATCAACATACTTTGAGAAAATGGCTTCAGAAAAATTAGAACTTGGAAGTGTAATTACATGATGGACTTCTTTAGCAAAAGAAAGCAGATTCATTCTTAAACTATCTTTGAGACCCAATAAAGATTGCACTGGTCTTTGGAATACATAGAATAACAAGTTGTAACAGTTCTCAGCCAAATGACATGAAAGCATCATTAAACTTTTGCTTTGAATTTCTTCAACTCCATAAGCAACAGGTCTCACGTTAGTGACTATGTTGAGGTGTTGGTTAGTTCTCACTTTAACAAATGTGTCTGCTGGGGATCACTTTATAACATTGAAATACTGAAATATCGAATTTCAGTATCTCGAAGCTATAAAGTCAAATGTTAAAAATAGCGAACGTTCATAATCGCGAATTTGACATATGTCGAAAATATGTCGAATTTGCGGTTATGAAGTTGCGCTATGTAATGTCCAGGTTTGTGTTTTGTTGGTGTGCGGTGCCGTGATTGGATGTAGGTGTTATGTCAGGTATGTGAGTGTTTTGTAAGGGTTTTGAGTGGGAGTTAGAGTGTGTGTGAGGGATTGGAGAATGTGCGTGTGTGAGTGAGCTTTTGTGTTGTGTTTGTGCGATCTCGGAGTTAGTATATATAAGTAGGGGGGGTGTGAGTTGTGTATGTGTGTTGTTTTTTTGTTTATGTTGTGATGTGGGTGTTGTGTTGTATGTTTAGTGTAGTGTGTGCGGTGTTTTTGGTTATGTGGTTTCACGGTTTTTGTTTGTCGGTGTTTTGTGGATTCGGTTTTATAGTCTCGAGATACTGAAATTCGATATTTCAGCATTTCGAGGTTATAAAGTGAATCCGTCTGCTGATATAACATTACTCTTTGAACCAGTGTCTACTTTAAGCTCTGTGGATTTTCCATGAATCCAGACTGTACAAAACACCTCGCTTCTTGTTAATAAGTTCACTGCATCAACCCTTTCAACAAGCACTGATACACCATCGACATAGAAAGTTGTCTGCTTTGGCTCTACTTGATCAACTTGCTTCTTTGTGTGACCTTTCTTTACAACTGTGTGAGGCTTACGTGATTTACAAAACTTTTGAAAGTGGTTCCATTTTTTTACTTTTGTAGCATTGCTGACCATATGCTAAGCACTTTTCTCTTCTAGACTCATGATTTGCACCACAATTGCGACAGTGAACAATAAAGCTGGACTTGGGATTTGATGATTCATGCTTGTACTGCATTAAGCTGTAGCATGTTCCTTTCTTAGAACTTGCTGGAAAGCTACACTTCTTCCCTGGAAATCTCATAGCTGCTACGTGCTTGGCCCTACTTTTATCTGCCATGTGTTGCATGCTATCTACATTTGCTCTGCAGCCAACAGAAGTCATACTTTTGTCACTCACAGGCATACTCGTGTTTTTCTGTCTCATGTTTTTGACAAATCTCCATGGCTTTACTCACGTTAAATCACTGTCACAAAGTAAAATCTTTCTCACAGCAGCACTGTTAATACCACACGGAAGCCTGTCCTTTATCAGCTCATCTTGTAAGTCACCAAACTGACACATTTTAGCTCTGTTTCTCAGGTCAGTTATATACGCTGCAAATGTTTCTCCTGGTTTCTGATCTCTCGGTAAAACAACTGCCTCTCTAATGTAATATTTGTCTGAAGGTGACACATTTCCCTGAACTTACAGCCTGTACAATATGATGATTTTCACCTTCTCCTTTTTATACTGCAGGTACATAAACAAATGAATGCTCTTTTTCTATGGCCTCTGATCAGCTAGGTTTAGCAAAATGAATGCCCTGGTAAGTGCATCTCTAGCTTCATAAGCTGCTTGTATGAAAATATCATACTCTTGCTCAAATATTCTCCGGTTCTCTGCAATATTCTGATCAAACACAAGTGGTAGCAATTTTCAAAACCCATCTGCAATATTAATACATACCAGTAAAGGATTTTGCAAAGAAGCGCAAACATACACTCATGCACATATGCCAGAAACTTATGCCAGTATTAGTATATACATTTATTTCTTTTGGGCTTTTCGAAATAATGCTAATGAACAAACTTGTAATACCTTTGAACATAGGTTCATAGGTTCATAGGTAGGCACTAGGCTATTGGCCCTAGGGCCTATATAACCTAGCTAAAAGTTACCCTACAATTGGACTTTTGGACTTTGCGAAATAAACTTCTGTCTATCGCTTGAAAGGCTAATTGCTAAAGTAATTCATCATCATTTTGCCAAAGTCATTTATCATCATTTTAAGAAACATCTCAAACAACTTTACGATGTGAGTGAAATAAACTCTTAGGCACTGTAATATTCATGTAATATTGGTTTTCAAGAAATCACCTCTTATTAGTGTAAGAAACATATCAAACAACTGCATGATGCACATACATTGGACTTCTCTTGCCCAAAACTCAATAATATTTTGAAGTAGTTGCTCTTTGTGAATAACTCCATACAGCACACTGAAATGTCCCCAAAATGGTGGTAGCTTGCTCAGCAACTCTTTACAGTGCAAGACACACCCTGTAATGGCGTCAGTTTGTGAATAGACACACCCAGCACAAGAAACATTTCGAAATGGCTATACTTTGACTGTATTTCACAAAATAGTTGCACTTTGCACACAAAAAACTCTTTGAAACACATACACACTAATAAGTACACACTGCAAGCACTTTTACACACCTTGAGATACTTTGAATAACTTTAGTTATGCTCTTGATACAATATGAAGTCATAGTTATGCCAAAACATAGCACTTTGCCAAAACACATGCAGTCACCTTGCTTTATTTTTGCTTAACGTGCCCTTTTTTCGTTTTGCCTTACTATTCATTTTGCTCATTTAAGCCCTTTTTATGCCCAACGTACTTTTCTTGTGCTCATTTTACTCTAAACATGCACAGTTTTGCTTTGAACACACTCACTTTACTTTAAACATGCTTGTTTTACTTTAAACATGCTCATTTTATCTTTAAACATACTCGTTTTACTTTAAACATGCTAATTTTGCTTAAACATGCTCATTTTATCTTTAATGTTAATTGTTTCATTAAATATCATTGTTTTAAACATTTTTTTAGCCAACAAACATTTCATGACTTCTGCTTGCTCAATAATGCAATTTGTGCTGTTGTATTCCCCCGTTTTATCTTTTATCAAATAAATAGTTCTTGCTACTTCTCATTAGCTTTGATTCTTTTGTGGCTCTTTTTGTGCTTGTTTCTCTTGGTTTTACCTTCACTGTCATCTCTGTACCTCATAGCAATGGATTTTATTCTCTTTGATCCCAGTTCTGACACCATGTCGCTCTCCTACTTTGGACACAGTAGAAGAGACTTTGTGGATTCTGTTCAAGCAGCTTTATTCTATACAAACACATCTCTATATAGGTTTACTGACTTTAACTTAAGTAACATATACAAATTAACAACTGCAATCATGCATTTTCTCAGTGTGGCTGCTCTTACAAAATGGCAGTAGGAAGTGCACGTGTCTGGAATTTATATGTGCATGTATAGCCGTGACATACTTCTTAATGATACAGCGCACTTCACTTGCAATCTGATCTGCAGTATATATAATTATTAGCAGAGTACAGGAAGGGGCTTGCCCCCTGCAAAAAAATGATGTTTTATTGTTTTATTTTACTTTTGGCTTACGTATGTGCTGAGGATATTGTTTGGCATATGCATAGCAGTCTGTTGATATTCATGTTATTCACTATATCAACATTTTGTGGTCCACATTGTGAATATCGATATTTGGATCTGTCAACAAAATTAGGTAGATCCATGGAAATACAGAAGACCTTAGGATGTAGTTGGCTGATTATGGCAGGGGTGTTTATTTTGTAAAGGACACTGATTTACTTTGCTGAATTTCATATTATACACCATGCTTAGTAGTCTCACTGTAATGTAGGATGGCCACAAACCCACATTTCAGTTTGAAAAGTCACTGTACTCCAAGATAGCTTTCATTAGTATGCATAAGGACAAAATTTTGTTTTAGTGGTGGGAGATCCAAATGGTGGTTGGTGATAGAAACAGAGCTGTGTGCTGAGAACTATTTCAAACAAGTAAAGCTTGCAAACTGCTGTAAAGTATTTACAGGAATTGGTAGCTAAAGTGTCTATGATGTCCAAAAGGTCAACAAAGAATACAAAAAGTGAAGTAAAAGGGAAAACGAGTGTGAAAATTAAGAAGGCAATGGAAAACAGTAATCCTATTTGTTAACCTGGTAGGCTTACTTGACACACAGTCCCTTTTCAGGGGTGACCCGGAACAGTGTCTGAATGTGTGACTTGCTCAAGGTCACACAGTACACAAATAAGGGCTAGGGAAAATCAGTCCCTGTACCATAGGAATTACAGCTTGTGACCTTAACCTATACACCATCTGCCAGATTATAAAGAGTCAGCATGGGGTAGAGGTGGGAAAAGCAGATGATAATGGCAGCTAAAGGAGGAAACTCCTCAGTCACCCTAAAGAGAAAGTTTAACCAAATGTATTCTACAAATTTCAATATAAGTGTATCCTTGTTGGAACACATAGAGGCAAATTGGCAACTGTGGTGGAGTATATTTGCCAAAGAAATCACCTAATAAGAAATTCCTTAGAACCCTCATTTGACTTTCAAGATGTCAAAATCACCATAAACAAGACTAATTACCATTTCATAGCTAGCCATAGAACACCCACCATGTACCCTTCTGGGAATGATAACTATTTTAATACCTGAAATCTCAATTAAACCCAACAAGTTTCTGCTGGGGGACTTCAACTATACATGAGAGAACTGGCTGACCTATACTGCAAGTGGTCAGTGTTCCCAACACTTTCTTGACATTATAAATATTAACTCTCTTTTACAAATATTTCACCACCCTCGTAGGAGCCACAGTATCTTGATGCCTTGATCTAGACTCAGATAATACCACTTCTTGCACAGCTCCATATATACCATCCTGCCTTGTTAAATCAGACCAAAAATAAGTGACCCTTTCCTTCAAAACTGGTGGCACTTCCACTGAAAATACCTCAGTGTTTAGGGTCTTCTCAAATACAAACCTTCTTCAGTTGCTTGATGGCTTTAATAACCTTCTCCTATGGATCCCATTTGTAAAGCAGTTGCCTATGCCTCTGACTTCTTCTCCCACTGAAATAGTTGAATTGTTAAGGCAGTCCTTTGCAGATGAAATATAATGAAAATTTTAAGATCAAACCCTTATGGTGGAATACCTGTATAAATAAATTATATAGCAAGATAAATAAAGTGTTTAATGCATATAACACATCTCATTCTGCCTGCATTAAGAGCATGCTTAAGTAAACTAGTTAAGCACCTACGAAAACCATCTGGAAGCTCAAAGCTACATGTGAACATATAATAGTCATTAAGACCAAATAAGAACTAAACTCTTTTAGTTTATGTCAGACAGTTAAGAACTAACACCCAACAGTATATAAAGCTACTCTACAGTAATACTGCACACTCTGACCCAAAGAAAATAGTTAACATCCTAGCTGATAAATTTAGTTCAGCTTTTAACTCCTCAAAGAGTTATACCTATTCCACACAATCCACAGTCTTAGCAACCCCCATAAATTATTATGGAATAAGTTAACTTTATCCTCTCAAAAGCTAAGAATGCCTCATTTAAGGCCCTTTCTAATATACCAGGTTGCCTGATTATCAGTACTAAATATGTCCTATGCGAAACACCAACTAAACTCTCTATTCTACGTTTTGTAATGGTTACATTCCAGTAGCCTGGAAAAATACTTTTTTATGTGATTGTACAAGGGTGGTCTACCCATGGACCCTAGTGACTTTAGCTCTATAAATCAGACTAGCCTCATATGTAAAGCTATGGAAGATACACCAATATAACGCCAAAAAGGTGAAACCGGACAAGTACAGCACAGGCACGGACTGTTTATTTAAGTAAGCGCTTTCGGCCAAGGAGATCCCTCAGCCTTCTTCAGACTTATACAACAGAAATACTCACAGCTCCACTTTTAAACATGAAAAATTAAGGCAATTAAGGTAAATTAATTGATTAACTTCAAGCCCAGATTTTAAAGGGCTAGTATCCTACCATATCATAACTCACACAATCACTGTCAATCAAACATTATATAGCTCATTCAAATCCTGCCTTCTTTTAAACCTCATTCCTCCCCTGCATGTATTGTTCCCACAATTCCCTTCTTTCCTATGTAATTTTCTCCTCCCCTTTTCTAAAGATCTAGATTCCGTTGTTTTATCTCTGTTGCTATATTCACTGTTTCTAGTACAGTTTGTTTAGGCTTTGATTTCCATTTTCTAGTAATTTCTTTTTTGGCAGCCATCATAATTAGACTCAGTAAGGCCTTACTATTTCTAGCCAGTTCTGATTCTGTATCATTGCTCAGAAAAATCATCTTCCCAGTTGCACCAATTTGCTCACCCAGTATCTCAGACAGAGTAGTCTTTAGGGAATCTTTAAAGTATGCCAAATCATTACATTTCCAGAAAATATGTTCCCAATTACCTTTTTGTTCTCCATCACACCTCCAACATTTACTATCTACCTGAGTAAAATACTCTGGAGTCTACTTACGGTATAAAAGTATCTATGTAAACATTTCCAAGCAGAAACCCTAAATCTTCTAGATCGTGTTGCATATTTGGGAGACATACATATATCCTCCATTGTTTCTTTGTGAATTGCTTATCCAGTCTTTCTTCCCAATCCTTTCTAACCTCCTCTGATTAATTCTTATAGTTATTATGCAATATTTATATGCTGTACTAATTATTCCTTTTTTAACAGCAGCTTCTGTTCTAAATTCTATTAAAAACTCTACCAGTGCTGGTCTTTTGTTTAGTACCCCCCTACTTCTTTATCTTTACCTATACTCTGATATCAATCCTTAATAAGGAAGGCAATCACTAACCTGCAGTCCAAATACATTCTTGGTGTCTTCCCATTCTATTGCCTTTCCCTCTCTCGTTATTTGCTGCCAGTACCTTGGATCTTTTGCAGTTTTCACCAATAGATTTCCGTGTTCTGTTAATGTTGTTAAATGTATCCATAAATGCATTCATCCCTATTGTCAGAATCTAATTGCATTCATCCCTATTGACAGAATCTCCTTTCTCCATTCCCATGTTTGCTAGAATACTTTCTGCTCTTTATGACTATAATATTCTGTATGATTATTGTTATTCCCCTTACAGGTCTTCATCTAAAATTCTACTGTCTCCTTGTTTCTTGAGCTTCCCTCCTGTTTCATCATCATCCCTTTCCACTCTTCTTTTTGTCTTATTTATAGGAGCCTTAACTGTGTAGCCCTGAAATGCCCCTTCAAATCGAGTAATCCCAATTCGCCTTGATCTGTTGGAAGAATCATGTTATCCCACTTGATTATTGCCATCTTCCTATCTCAGATAAAATCCTTCAGCTCTTTATTAATTGCTATCCACAGCTTATCCTCTGGTTTATACAAACATGCCTAACCTGTGTATAAGACTAAAGGGACTAAAAACATTTTAATTGAGTGTAGCTTACTATGCATATCCATATAACAGAGCTTCCAATCTCTCAGTTTTTGTATTATTTTTTTCTCTATTTTTACCACATATCATTAATCGCCACACTGGGATCATTTTTAACCCATACTCCTAAATACTTCTTTTTATTATGTCTTCATTAATATGGATATTGCTGAATCAGTTCATGTAGGAGTATATAATTTACCACTATTGTCTTTGTTTTAGCTTCATTAATTTTGTATCCTGAAAACATTTGAAACTTTCTCAAAATGTGCCACAACACTGTAATGTCCTTTTTTTAGTTGTATCAGGTATAAAATAATATCTGCAAATAGACCCAGCTTTTCTTGACTATTGTATCAATTAAATCCTTGAATTTCTGAGTCCCTTATTTTCTTTGCAAGTGGATTTAAATATAATGGAAATAACAAAGGGGAAAGGGGATACCCCTTCCTGGTTCCTCTGCTCAAGCAAAAGTTATCAGTGAGGAACACACCCACTTTAATTTTCACCTCTGATCCTGCATATATCCTCCTAATCAACCATACAATTTTATCAGGAAATACAGATACTTCCATTGCCTGCTCATAAAGTCCCAGCTTACTCTGTCAAATGCTTATTCTGCATTAAGACCCCCAACAACAGTGGTGTTTTCTTGCATTCTGCTTTCCTCTGGATCATCAGTGTTCTGTTAATGTTGTTAAATACTTGCCTCCCCTGCACAAAACCACATTGATGCATATCTATCAATTTTGGCATAACTTTTACCATTCTTTTAGCCATTATAGTCATAAACACTTTATAACCATGGTCTAGTATTGAAATGGGCCTGTTTGAAGCTGAATCTGGTGGAACCCTTACCTCCTACTTAACTAGTATAGACTTCCTGTGCACCAAGACAAACACCATTCTCCAAAAAGACTTCAACTACCCCTCCATTGACTGGGAGATTTTGTATCCTCAAACATATATGACCAGAATTTTCTGGACTTCATCAGTACAAACTCTTTGCAACAGTTAGTTTCCACCCCAACTAAGAGCAATAAAATCATGAACTAGTACCACTATGGCACATCTTTGTTCCTTCTCAATTGTCACTTGTTCCCTGGTCAAATTGGACCACAAATCAGCCACATTCACCATAAGACTAAAGCCAGAAGGATCTTGCAATACCTCAGTACTGAGAGCTTATACTAAGGCTAATCTATTAAAAGTAATCGATGACCTTACTAAATTTAAAATTTCCTTCCAACCTGATGACTCCACTGATTATGAGCATTTATTTATCACTGAATTCTATGCACATGTAAATAGCTGCATAAGTTCATTCTCCCCTTCCAAAGTAAATAAAAATGCCAAATTTAAAACTAACCCCCTGTGGTGGAACCCAAATATAAAAATGCATCATAATAATAGAAAAACAATTGTGTTATACAATAATACATTTAACTCTCAAAATGTTAGAAATACTCTTGATAACCTCAGTGAGGATGTCTGGACCCTAATCAAATCAACCAAAACCAGATATGAGGTAAAACTAGCCAACCAGGTGAAGGATAACCATAAATCCTTCTTTAATTGTGTTAAAACCTTAAAACATCAAAAACAATGAGCAGCACTGCTTTGGACTAACAGTAAATGGGGTCTATATTAGGTTGTCAAAATCTTCTTTTATTGATGGCTTATTCATCTACCCCTATCCATCAAAACTAACTTCAGGAAACATCAACATTTGTTACAGGGTAAGTAACCAATTGGCCACTACTCCACTGAAATGCACATCGCATAAATCAAACCCACCCAAGTGGGGGTCTTTGCCACCCACACCCACATCCCCATTACTATATCTATATATATATATATTATATATATATATATATATATATATATATATATATATATATATATATATATATATATATATATATTATATATATATATATATATATATATACCAACTCTGAGATCACACTACAGTGGGGAAAAGGACAAAGTTGTGGTGTTGGCCAATTGGTTACTTACCCTGTAAAAATGTTGGATGTTCACTGAAGTTAATTTCAATGGACAGAGGTCAATGAATAAGCCATGGATGAAACAAGATTTTGATGATCTAATACAGACCCAAGCAAAACATGTCACTTACCCAGACTCAGGGGACATAGCCAGTTTACTAGCAGACATATTTAGCTCAAACATTACCCCCACTCCTATATTCTCGGATCAAATGTCCACATCTACACCACCCCCTCAAATCTCTTAAGAAGAAATGCTCAAGATGCTGTCTAAGGCCTATGACACTTTTTCCATGAGGCTGGATAATATACTGGACTGTCTACTAGGCAGTATGAAACAGGCCTTGTCAGACCTCCTACAGACAATATTCAATATCAGCCTTCAAACAAGCTTCATGCTGGATGAATAGATGATATCAACAGTCATCATCTTGCACAAGGGAGTAGTCAATAGTCCTGGGTAATTATAGAACCATAAGCCTGACCAGTCTCAGCTCTAAGGCTTTGGAAAGGATCTTTATGGAATTAATACATAAGAACATAGGCAATCTGAAACTCTTTACTCAAGCCAGTTAGGACTTGTTATTGGTGAATGCTGCCTACTAATACTCATTGACTTTTACAAGTAGGTTACTGACGCAATTGATTTGGCCAAATCAATATACACTGCATATTTAGACCTTGCAAAAGAATTCAACACCATTCTAGGTCCAGGGATATAATCAGTCTGTTATACTCAGCTCCCACAAGGCCAATCATTGAATATAATTCCCCTTTGAGTATTTACCTGTGCAAATTATGTGTCACAAATGGAATGACCATCTCAAAGTTTTGTCCATCTTCGTGGTATTATGCAGGTTACTAAGAGGATACCTCTGTCTCTTGTATAAAACATCAACAGACACTATCCTGTCAGCCCTTTTGCACATACCCAGTTCCATTGGTAGCACAGACAACCGATTAAGGTATCTCAATCTATTTTTCAACATAATTAGGACATGTTGGAGGGATAATATGTAAAACAAAGAATACCACTTCTTTGGAACTGTGTTTCACTCCACAAAAATCAAACTATTATTGTCACTGTATTCAAACATTACTTGAATATCTGGAATGAAAACTATAAACTGAATCCTGGTTTAGGAACCATGTCTTCTCGTGAAAAGGGGCAACAAGCCAATGTCTCAACATATCCTTGTTCTGCCTCTCTTTGTGTTATTCATACACAAAATATAAAGGCTAAAATCTGTCATGAAAATGTAGGCTAGGCATCTTAGGATCCTCACAGATCAATAGTCTAGTAAGTATCTAAAAACCTATGAACCTATTAAAAATATGCAACTGAGAGCTATAAGAGACCAAAAACAGAAATTGCTGGAAAAATGGGCTTTATGGAATTCTCTAATGGAAATTAAGATTGAAGAAGACATTGAAATGGAACAAAGCATCTAAGATGTAGATTAGTAAAATTATATAAACTGTAATACATGGTATGAAGTCACTGTCTAATGTTTAAGATGTATACTATACAAATAATAAAGTATGTTCATTAGTTAATTCTTAATCTCAAATTACACTGTAAATAGTTTATTATGCTTTTATGTGTGTTTGCTTATGGAGCATTTTTACATCAATCTGGTGTTTAAGAACAGACAGAATAGTTGTTTGTGACATATTGATTTAAGTGCTTAGTGATAACACTTACTTAAATCCATTGAAAGTTAAATATAAACACTGATATATTCTGCAATAGTTTTACAATAACATGCCAACAATAAAAGGAATAACATGTCTAGAGAAGGTAATTTTTTTCATTGACAAGTCTGCCATTGACAAAGATGAAGCCCTAAAAATCCTATACTACTAACTGACATACACAGCTCTTAAATGCTTTATCCCATGCACAGGTCCCCTCAAATTATCTATAGTATGGCCCCAGTTATTCTCATTATGGGTAATATATAATAATTTACCATAGGATGGGTAAGGCCAGGGTATAACCAAATATTATAGGTTATTTCAAGCACAAAAATGGAAATTGTCTAGGCTTAAAATGGCCGACCAAGACTGCTAGCCTAGTACTTACCTATGAACCTATAAAAGGCCTTAACTGTGCAGTAAATAGCTACTGTGCATTTTGTGTATAAAGCAAACTCAGGCAGCAGACAGTTTGCTGAACAAACTGAGCATAACATATTTTAACTTAATAGCAAATACTGGACAACCACTGTACAATAATATTATGGATAAGATAATGGCGTAAGGAAAAGTATGTACATAAATAGTATTCAAGTAGTAGGAATGCTTAAAACAAGATTTTCTGTTTCTGAGACAATGTAAGAAATTATATTCTAGTGATAATTAAAATTTTAAGTAGATACTCTACATTGTAATGCAATAGAGATAAATGAAATAGAGATCTAACAACAACACATCTTAACATCAGTTGATTTTTTTAAAAGAACTACACATAGTGAACAAACTATTCATCCACCCTAGCAATTCTTTGTCTTATTTTTTCTACTGTTTAACACTATACCTCTAAGATGTACCTCATTATGAGGAATGTTCCTCATTTTTTGTCTTAAGAACAGCATGTTCCCACAGATCCTCACTGAAAGGGTTTATCACATGTTCACTGTTAATATTTGTTTAACTGATTTCCTTATTAAACAATACTGACTCATATTAATTTATCAAAATACAGTTTTATAAATATAAAATAACATAGTTAACCATTCTGTTAGATTCCTAATTGAAGCTGTTAGTAAGCTATTAGTAAGTGTTTCACATTTCTCCCATTTGTTCCTCATTATGAAAGGTAGTGTTCCACATTTTGGAAATGGAAAGTTGAGAGCTATGGTTAACAATAAGACAGAAAGTGAAGGGACTGCCTGCTGATGTAGACTGAGTTTCCACTGTGAATAATGGAGAACGGACTTTAAAAATTGTGAAGCAGATTTAATGAAGGTGAGTAAGTCATTTAAATGAATGATACTTTGGAAATGCAATTGGTAGGTTGTAGATACTAATGCATTTTAAAAAGGTCTGGCACAAGACATAGCAATGCATATTAGCACACATATTATTAAAAAAAATAAAACTAGAACTGAAGTCTCCTAAAATGAGTTTAATTTTTGCTAATTATTCTATTTAATGCAAATAAGACACAAGATGTTTTTTCTAGTTTGAAATAAATGTCATTATAAAGCAAAATGACTAAAAATGTAACAAATATAATTATATAAGCAAGTACCTAATAAAATATTATCTGCAAAGAAGCAAACTAAAAGTTAGAAGGAAGAATCCCTGAGGGTAGCAAATCAACGTTATGAACTGAAGATGAATGAAGAATAAAAATGAACAGAGTAATATACCTGCTTTACCATTATGACTATTGACATTTTAGATTGGCCTTTACACATTTTTTGCACTTTACTGCTCCCATATTTGATTCAAATAGCCTCTTAAGCACAAGTCTTCTCGGTTGATTGGCAACTGCTATTTGGTCAGATTTGAATATTAAGCATAGGAATGGACTTGTTTGTTCCTTGTAAGATCAATAAGATTGAATAACATTACCTACTGGCACTTTTTCCTTGGACCAGCCTTTCATTCTAACTTCATTCAGTAACTGAATTTCAATATCAGCATTAGTGTATCTCTGGAACTGTTTTGTATCTGTTATACAATAGGTAACTACAGAATTATCCAAAGGATCTATATTTCTAGCATTTCCTCCTGCAACTCTGGTAAATACACTGCACTCAGCATATCTGCTATACTAGTTCCTTACCTATTCAGTATTTCCCTTTCACAGCATGCTTCTGTAGAGTAAACATTTCCAACAACTATAATATGCCTTGTAGAGACTGTATGAATATTCTTTGCAAAAGTATGCATTCAATTTCTGCCTAAACTTCCTCCTCATTGATGTATTTATTGAATTTCTACCACCCATACAATATTGGAAATAGTTATTTTTTTATCTTGGTATATATCTTTTGTGCTGCTGATAGGCAACTGGTCCTTTCTGTTGTAGTATCATTAACTGCTATTTCACTCTGATTAGGATTTACTTGCATCATAGCTGGCTTATTCATATAAAAAATCATATAAAAATGAGGATAATCAAAATAAAGACAACATATTTAAAATAAATCGACAGATACAATAAAAGGACTAATAATAAAAATAAATATAGCCACTTCAACTGTCAATAGGATCCACAGAACATATTATTGTGCTGATAAGATAAAAAACAGTTAAGGTACTAACAGAGAAATGCAAAGAAACACAGAGGAAAAGGAACAATTTAAAACTTCACTCTAGAAATTTCAATTAAGGAATACAATAATTCAAGTAAGAAAATTAAATATCATTAGAGAAATGAAAAAAGAAAATACAAAGAGAAAATAAAAGAAAATCAATTTAGGGATGACCTTACAGCAAACTGGAAAAGCATTAGCAGCAGTTGGTATACCACAAAAAACAGAAGTGATTAACAATTCTGAGAAATATCTCTGAATACCCTGTTGAACACAACAAAGATGCTGAAAAAAAAAGATATAAATAAACAACAAAAAAGACATTCCTATCTAGATGCTATGGGATAGAATGAGTAAATGCCAGCCAGATAGGGATATGGTTAGGGAAGAATACCAGCTGAAAAACTCCATGCTCAGATGCAGCACCATACTATTGTCTGCAAACATCAACTGGACATAAGCTGATTTAAGTATATTTTCTGCATTTTTTGTGGTTATATAATTTGGACTGATTCCTCAGATCTAGCTCTGTTGAAACTGTCTTGTGTGTGTCTCTGAAGCTCTGCACTAGTTGTTAGACTACTTTGAAATTTCTTTAAGTGTTAATTAGCTTGGGGGGTTTCTGATAACATTAAAACCTGTGTTGGTTACATTTCTTGTAATCATTTTAAATCGAGTTGCTTGCTACTGATATTTGTCTGCATACATCATCTGGACATAAGCTGATTTAAGTATATTTTCTGCATTTTTTGTGGTTTTATAATTTGGACTGATTCCTCAGATCTAGCTCTGTTGAAACTGTCTTGTGTGTGTCTCTGAAGCTCTGCACTAGTTGTCAGACTGCTTTGAAATTCCTTTAAGTGTTAATTAGCTTGGGGGGTTTTGATAACATTAAAACCTGTGATGGTTACATTTCTTGTAATCATTTTAAATCGAGTTGCTTGCTACTGAGATTTGTCTGCATACATCAACTGGACATAAGCTGATTTAAGTATATTTTCTGCATTTTTTGTGGTTTTATAATTTGGACTGATTCCTCAGATCTAGCTCTGTTGAAATTGTCTTGTGTGTGTCTCTGAAGCTCTGCACTAGTTGTTAGACTGCTTTGAAATTCCTTTAAGTTTTAATTAGCTTGGGGGGTTTCTGATAACATTAAAACATGTGTTGGTTACATTTCTTGTAATCATTTTAAATCGAGTTACTTGCTACTGAGATTTGTCTGCATACATCAACTGGACATAAGCTGATTTAAGTATATTTTCTGCATTTTTGTTGTGGTTTTATAATTTGGACTGATTCCTCAGATCTAGCTCTGTTGAAACTGTCTTGTGTGTGTCACTGAAGCTCTGCACTAGTTGTTAGACTGCTTTGAAATTCCTTTAAGTGTTAATTAGTTTGGGGGGTTTTGATAACATTAAAACCTGTGTTGGTTACATTTCTTGTAATCATTTTAAATCAAGTTGCTTGCTACTGAGATTTGTCTGCATACATCAACTGGACATAAGCTGATTTAAGTATATTTTCTGTATTTTTTGTGGTTTTATAATTTGGACTGATTCCTCAGATCTAGCTCTGTTGAAACTGTCTTGTGTGTGTCTCTGAAGCTCTGCACTAGTTGTTAGACTGCTTTGAAATTCCTTTAAGTGTTAATTAGCTTGGGGGGTTTCTGATAACATTAAAACCTGTGCTGGTTACATTTCTTGTAATCATTTTAAATTGAGTTGCTTGCTACTGAGATTTGTCTGCATACATCAACTGGACATAAGCTGATTTAAGCATATTTTCTGCATTTTTTGTGGTTTTATAATTTGGACTGATTCCTCAGATCTAGCTCTGTTGAAACTGTCTTGTGTGTGTCTCTGAAGCTCTGCACTAGTTGTTAGACTATTTTGAAATTCCTTTAAGTGTTAATTAGCTTGGGGGGTTTCTGATAACATTAAAACCTGTGTTGGTTACATTTCTTGTAATCATTTTAAATCGAGTTGCTTGCTACTGAGATTTGTCTGCATACATCAACTGGACATAAGCTGATTTAAGTATATTTTCTGCATTTTATTGTGGTTTTATAATTTGGACTGATTCCTCAGATCTAGTTCTGTTGAAACTGTCTTGTGTGTGTCTCTGAAGCTCTGCACTAGTTGTTAGACTGCTTTGAAATTCCTTTAAGTGTTAATTAGCTTGGGGGGGTTTTGATAACATTAAAACCTGCATTGGTTACATTTCTTGCAATCATTTTAAATCGAGTTGCTTGCTACTGAGATTTGTCTGCATACATCAACTGGACATAAGCTGATTTAAGTATATTTTCTGCATTTTTTGTGGTTTTATAATTTGGACTGATTCCTCAGATCTAGCTCTGTTGAAACTGTCTTGTGTGTGTCTCTGAAGCTCTGCACTAGTTGTCAGACTGCTTTGAAATTCCTTTAAGTGTTAATTAGCTTGGGGGGTTTCTGATAACATTAAAACCTGTGTTGGTTACATTTCTTGTAATCATTTTAAATCGAGTTGCTTGCTACTGAGATTTGTCTGCATACATCAACTGGACATAAGCTGATTTAAGTATATTTTCTGCATTTTTTTTGTGGTTTTATAATTTGGACTGATTCCTCAGATCTAGCTCTGTTGAAACTGTCTTGTGTGTGTCTCTGAAGCTCTGCACTAGTTGTTAGACTGCTTTGAAATTCCTTTAAGTGTTAATTAGCTTGGGGGGTTTCTGATAACATTAAAACCTGTGTTGGTTACATTTCTTGTAATCATTTTAAATCGAGTTGCTT
The DNA here is from genome assembly GCF_019279795.1 of Protopterus annectens. NCBI lineage: Eukaryota > Metazoa > Chordata > Ceratodontiformes > Protopteridae > Protopterus > Protopterus annectens. The sequence goes on along the minus strand of NC_056726.1, from coordinate 1,861,078,037 downwards.
GCTACTGATATTTGTCTGCATACATCATCTGGACATAAGCTGATTTAAGTATATTCTCTGCATTTTTTGTGGTTTTATAATTTGGACTGATTCCTCAGATCTAGCTCTGTTGAAACTGTCTTCCCCACTGCCCTCCACCCTGTTCTTGGTTGTAGTTTAAATTTGGTGGCTTTTGCAGTGCCAGCCCCACTGTAGATTTGATCTAGGACACTCCCCCAGTCCCATCTCTTTACCGCATTCTATCTAATAAACCCTTTCTGCACTTGCTTTTAGTCCTCTTTAATTTAATTACATTTTTTTTCAAACTGTGTGTGGACTAATATTGCTACATACTCAAGTGTGCCAGCTTGCACTGCATGTGAATTGTTTTTACTACTGCTTTTGCTACTTTTCTGAAAAAAAAAATCATCTGCTTTTACTGTATTTGTTTTTCTTCCTAATTTATTTTGCTTTTGCGTCATCTTAAAAGTACTCATTTGTATTTATTACTTCTTGGTGCAACTCATTCTAAGCCTTTTAGTTTAAGCACTTGGGCTTCAGACCAGTTGTTTTACATTAAGAAGGTTTGTGGTTTGCACTGTAGTGGCAGGACAGGTAGCTTACATCCTTCTAAGTTGGGAACTGCTGATTGAGGGCTCAGTGTCAGTTATTCTAAAAGTGTATTAATTCTGGTTTAAGCACTTGGGCTTCAGGCCAGTTATTTTACATTAGAAGGGTTCGTGGTCTGCACTCTTTTGGGAGGAGAGGCTGGACTCTGCCCTTCTGAGCTGGGAATTTCTGGTTAAAGGCTTATAGTGCCTGCATATTTGAACTGCTTCTTACTGAAATTGGTACACCTTGTTTGCTGTAGCGTAGGCTAGATCCAGGCCTGCTGAATCTAGCTTTGTTTGTATAACTTGAGCACTAATCCAGGCATTCTTCAAAGTGTTCAATTGTATTTATTACTGCTTGGTAGTAACTTGATTAAAGTGTAGCTATCATTCTAAGTCTTTTGGATTAAGCACTTGGGCTTCAGACCAGTTGTTTTACATTAGGAAGGTTTGTGACCTGCACTGTGGTGGCAGGACAGGTGGCTTACATCCTTCTAAGTTGGGAACTGCTGATTGAGGGCTCAGTGTCTGTTATTCTAAAAGTGTATTAGTTGTGGTTTTAGCACTTGGGCTTCAGGCCAGTTATTTTACATTAAGAAGGTTCGTGGTCTGCACTCTTGTGGGAGGAGAGGCTGGACACTGCCCTTCTGAGCTGGGAATTTCTGGTTAAAGGCTTATAGTGCCTGCATATTTCAATTGTTTCTTACTGAAATTGGTACACCTTGTTTGCTGTAGCATAGACTAGATCCAGGCCTGCTGAATCTAGTTCTGTTTGTATGCGTGTTGTTTGTTTGCTTGTTATTTCCCTGAAATGCTAATACCACCTAAAACACGGCTTTTCAGTGCTTCTGTGGATCCCTAGTGATATCTGCATTGCTTACTGTACTCATTTCCTTGTTTCACTTAAAAGAAAGTTACTGTTTGTCATTTTTGCATTTAAGTTACCTGTAACACATTGCATTTAAGTTACCTGGCACTTGCTCACTAAAGGCACTTGCTCACTAAAGCAATTATATAAGTCAGCACTAAAAAATAAAAGCACTACACTCTCACAAAGTCCTCTTGAGTACCTTGTTCCCCATTGGCCCTTTTTTTCAATTATAAAGGAATTGCCAATACTATTCTAGCATGTCCAAAGGTCAGTTGTCAATCTTCTCTCTGGTCCAGCTGGTGAATCTGGGAATCTTGAGACAATGTTACAACTGCCTCATGTACACAGACAACCCTCTCCTCCTCCCAATAAATTCCAACACATGTGAGAGATGCATCCATATAGCCAAACTGGAGGCTAAGCTCTCTCAGCTCAGTACTGGCGTAACCAGTCAGGAGGAGAAGGAAACCACACTCACTACAATTCCAGTCTCACATAGACCTACCACGACAGCAGACCAAACACATAAACACACAAAATCATACTCGGAGGCTCTAAATAAAAATCTGCCTAAGCAGCAGAGACCTCCAAAGCAGACACCCAAGCAACTGCTACCCCAAAACAAAACACGTGCAACACATAGCTCACAAAGCCAGTGTGCCGAACAATCACAGCCCTTAAGGCTAAACAACACACCTGATACACTTGTAATAGGTGACTCTATCATCAGGCACACTGACGTCCCGCTCACCAGGCTGAACAAGGAGAAGGTCACGGTGAGCTGTCTGTCGGGCGCTAGGATCCGCCACATAACACAAGCACTCAGGTCACTCCAAGGCAAGTACAAATATGACTCAGTCATTGTCCATGCTGGTGTGAATGACCTGAGACGTACCTCCCTGGACTACATGAAAAGAGAGATAGAGGAGCTCTCTGAGCATGTGGCCCAGGCCGGTATGACCCTGACCTTGAGCAGCATCTTACCCTCACCAAGAATGATGCCACAATATGAAGACTAGATGATCAATTTCAACAATTGGCTTAATTATTGGTGTCATTCAAAGGGGATCCAATGCCTGTCAGCCTGGGATGACATGCTCGACAAGCCACGATGCTTTGCTAGGGACGGCCTGCACCTGTCACCCCTGGGCTTTTGGATATTGGCAAAGGCTCTTGCTACCCCCCATAGTGCCTTTTTTAGGCAAGGCTCAAAAGACAAACCCACCTCCATAGGTATCACAAGAGATTAAAAACTAAGAGTAATGCTACTCAACGCCAGAAGTCTAAACCTTAAGATGCACGCACTCGAAACTCACCTTAGCATGGAGAAAATCGATATCTGTGCAGTAACAGAAACCTGGTTCAAGGCTTCCGAGAGCACCCCAGCACTACCAGGTTATACCTCATACCATGCTTTTCGGCCCCAAAACTTGGACCGACCCACAAAAGGAGGAGGAGTATCAATATTCGTCAAAGATACCCACACCTCCAGGTTGGTGGCACAGCACGAAGCATCAGAGACTATCCATGTGCAACTAACAGTGGGTAAAACTGCCTTCCAGTTTATAGCCTGCTACAGACCACCCTCCCTAACCCAGGAACCCCATTCAGCCTTCATGAGAACACTGGAAAATATGAAGGTCTCTCCAAACACCATTATATTGGGTGAGTTCAACTACCCAAACATAGACTGGGAGCATTACTCTAACTCCAACACCCTAGCCCAAAGGTTCCTAGAATTTATAAACTCAAATGCTATGGAACAACTTGTTACCACTCTCACAAGAGGGGAAAACATACTGGACCTGATCATCACCAACATGGGGACTCTATGCTCCAGACCAGAAGTGTATCCCTCACTGGTAAGATCAGACCATAAACTAATCTCACTGGATGTTCACATCCCGACACCACCCCCTGCCCAGAAAACCATAGTGAAAAACTTCTCTAAAGCAAATTTCACACTCCTCAAAACTGAGGTGGAATCCTTCAAAGCCCCCGGGCCTGTGGAAAATACGGCCCAGACCGCAGAATCCTTTATAAACGCATTCTATGAACACCTTCAGGAATGCATGGATCATGCGATCCCAAATAAAACCAAGACCCAATCCTCCAAAGGCAGACGTCCTGTGTGGTGGACCCCAGCCATAAACAAGCTATACAATAGAAGCAGGAAGCTACTAAATGATAGAGCAAAATTCCAAAAAGGGAAGGCATCTCTGATCAGTATTAGCAAAAAACTACGGGCACTCATAAAATCGTCTAAGGCCAGCTTCGAGAGAAAAATTGCACAGGACACTAAGGATAATCACAAGGCTTTCTTTAGTTATGTTAGGAACCTGGGTGGTAATTCCCAGATATGCTCAGAATTAGTCCAAAATGACAAAAAATACACCGAACCCACAGACATTGCCAACATCCTAGCTGACAGGTTCAGTGCAAACTTCTCCCCCCTCCCCACCAAAAGGGCA
>NC_056726.1:1861056605-1861069105 GCF_019279795.1 Protopterus annectens | reverse complement strand
AAGTAGTTAGCAGACAAAAACAGTTAGTAGATGAATGATGTTAAGATGGGTTTTGGCATGAACAGATGCAGGTGTTTTGTAGAGTTTAGTTTAATACTTTTTTATAGTTAATTACATGAGCATTGGCTCACATACTGAGTGTAAACAGTGGGAGATATAGGAAAGTGTAGGTTTTGCAGTACAGAACAATGCATTGTTAAACATTCTGTTTCAAGCTGAAATATGTTTGTGGCTAGACATCTGGACGGTAAAAGGCACAATAAGGTGGCAAGTTTGTTACAATGAAGTCTGTTTAAATGTTGCAACGTAAAAACAGCTGACAGGGTTTAGAATCATGAACCACAAAGATTTCTAAAAATGAAGCTGCAATGGTCACATGTGATCATCCAATACCGAAAATTATAAAAGCAGAAACAATATATATATATATATATATATATATATATATATATATATTCTTATTTAAAAAAATGACAAGACGAACATTATTTATCGAAATGGCTACATTGACTGACTATAATACCAGACATTCTAAAAGACATAATATTATAAAATATTAATGCTGGCAAGAAAAAATTCGAGCAATGTAGAATAAGGATGCACACGTGTTTCTAGGGAAAGCAGGAGTGACTACTCTAATAAAAAGAAATTGGCGATATTGTAGTTGAGGGCTTCACCAGTTTGTTTCGCGCAGAAGTGGCCATGTCGCAAACTGAGTGACAACTCGGTCTGCATATTTAATTTGCTAGTGCATACATGATATGAAAATATTAAATGTACACAAACGGTTAATACAGTATCGCCCAGGAAAGCTGTTCTTAATAAAAGGTCCTGCCAATGATACTGAGGAATTGTCGGCTGTGACACCTGCACCAAAAAAAAAAAAAAAAGAGTCTGGACATTAATTGGGACAGTGAACTATCGCATTCCGACTCTGACAAAGAGAACTATAATGCTACACAGTAAAAAGCCTGATGACATGTGTTTTGATGGTTTTGTTTCTTTGCTGATTAGTAGTATATATTATTAGTGCAATAAAACCTGTCTATTACAGATGTTGGTAAACAGTTTACTGTTACATTTTCTGTCATATTACAATGTCAGTGCAGTTTTTCTTCGGTTGTACATTCGGAGGGAATGCATAATCATGAATGACATATCGGGGGAGGGTTTTGGGCAGGGCTTGCTACTGCGCATCTGGTGAGGCCCTCAACTACAATATCGCCAAAAATTCTAAGCATTGCAGATGCTAAAATGAATACTTTTGCAAGCATCAAACATGTAAGCAAAAACGATTTCTTGAAATTTAACTATACCTTAAATTATAAATTGGATCCCTTCCTATTGCCATATAAAAACAATAAATACATTTGATTTCTATAGTTTGTATTCATATACTATGCAGCTTATCAGAAGTAATTTTTTATGATATCTCTACCACTGCACTCTATATGTAGGTACTATTACATTATCTTATCTCCTAGGTCACTCTATAAACTGGTACTATCATCTAATAATTTCCACTTTACTTAACACAAGGCACACAGAAACTGCTTCAACAGTATGCCTCATATTTTTTTCACAATTGATGGTTGAGGGGATTTTGAAACTAGTGGATCAGTGCAGCAGTATTGTAGGCATTTTACTGAACTGTGGTACTAAAATGACAACTGAGTAGTAGGACAATGCTATCAATTTACCTATCATCTTAAATTTCCATCCTCCTCTTTGATTGTGGTATTTGTTTATTGATGAAATCATTGGATCCTTTGCAAGGTTCATGATAGAATGAGGAGCTTTGGAATCCTGGAGGACTTTGGAGCAGAGCCAGTGTTCATCCAGATTGAAAGAAGTCAGTCATGGTGGATTGCATAACTTTTGAGCATGTCTGCTTGGTGTCTGTCATGAGTGATAAACCAAACACAGCTAATTGGGATGAGAAAGAGAATTATGAAAAACTTCCAATGTTTTATTTAGAGGTACATAACTTTTGTGTCATTAATACTTTTCAGTTGTGTATGTTTCAGATAAAGGAACAATCACATCTTGCCCCATAGTTTAAGCATTTTGAGTCTGCAATTTAATATTAGTTACTCATATCTGATGTGTTTTGTATATCGAGTTCACAAAGCTTCAGCAACAGTTATGCTTTTACAATTATGTGGTAAAATTGGTATTTTCTGTTTCTTTGCTGGTTTTGGCTAACACCTGATTGTAGATTTATCAAAATATTTTCATTGCTTAAGTAAAATATTATTATAACACAGTACAATACAACAAATATTTTTCAAACAGGAAAGCCAGTTGGGGAAACTTCCTATTCTGTCTGCTGACCACACTAATAGTTACTACCAGTTTTGTTCTTGCCAAGAACAAATTAACCAAAAATGCATATTTCCCTATGGAATTGATATGCACTTCATACTGCAGTAACAGCCAAGGTACAAAAATACAAAATGAATGACAATTATTTTTTAAACTCAAGACTGGCAATGACTTCTAGATAGGAACAGATTTTTAAAACAAGAGTTTCTGCATATTTATGATTCACACTGCATCCATATGTTTATGGCATATAGCCAAAACTGGTGAGGGACATCACTATAACATTATTTACTTCCACACACATTAATGGAAATAAATGTGCTCTTACAAAATTTTCAAAGACTCTGCCACGAATGCATGAACATGACAGCAAAAGAACAAGATGGATGAGCATTAAGTTCTGTTCATATTTCTGTGTACCATCAGGGGACTTCCTGATCTAGTGATTCCTGTTTTAGAAAACTATATCTTATAGTTTGGTTTGCTAAGTCTTTCATAACTTATTTCAGCATGTTGCCTTTATAAGATTATGATGTTTGTCCTTATTTGATCATATCTATAATGATACTGAACTTTTAAGATATGCCCATTTAATTGTCTGTAAATCCAAATGTTGATCTTTTGTCTCTATGTACCTGCACATATGTTTGTTTATCTGCATATTCTCTATCCCTCTGTCTATCTATTGATCAGTTGATCAATATATCTATCTACCTGTCTGTCTATCTATCTATCTATCTATCTATCTATCTATCTATCTACCAATTCATCTGTTTGTCTCACTGTCTGGCTGTCTACCTAGGTACTTGAATACCAATATATTATTTCAATGCACCTGAAATTATAAGTGGATAATGCCAGCTTACCACATTGGTAAGGGGAATATCACAATTATGCTATATTCTGAATGCAAAAGCTAAATGGGTTGCCTTTAACACATCTGAACATTTAGTCCAGCCTAAGTGTTTTAGGACAATGCATTGGTGAGTTTGCTTTCCATTACCTGCAGCAAAGATGGCATATCTTTGAAAAGTTTTCTCCATTTTACCAGTTTAGTTAGATGACCATTTTGTCTATAGGACACATCTAAAGAACACTCTCACCAGAAGGTGTGAGTTTACAATATCACTGTATGCATGAGGGGGCATAGCAAGTTGTATTAAATGATACTGGGAAACAAAACATAAATTTGCTCTCCTGACAACAGATGTCATTTGAGCTTCAGAATGAAGTTAACAGTCCAGTTTTATTCCAAGATACTTCATTGTATCATTGAAGTCAACAGTGTCTGTGTACCAAATAAATTCTTGCTAGTGTGCCCAAAATTGAATCAATAAATATTTTACTACTCACCTTGGTATTAGAATCATACAGATCTGAGACTTCCAATTTTTTCTCTAGCTTCTGAGAAGTTACTTTAATCTCCTTTAGAACAATATGAATGTAGTTACCAATGCAAAGGAGAGATGAGTTTTAATGTGTCGAAGAAGTCATTGATTCCCACAACACCATCAGGTGAGGTTAGATTAATGGGCAAAATGAAGAAAACCAATATACTCAGGGTATTCCTTTATCATGTATGGCTATGATATTTGTTTGTCTTGCTTGCTGTACTCTGCCTGAATATTGTTGATCTCTGTCTGCATTTTATTTTTAATTGAAGTTTTTCTTTTAAGGTTTGGTTATGTCTATTTTGTATCTTATTCTTGTATGACATTTGTTTTGTTTTTAAGTTTTCTATTTTGTTGGAGTTTTAAGAGGTGTTGGCTAGGGTCAGTTAGAAATGTTAGCAAAGAATTCCTTTGCAAACAAGTGAATAACATCAGCTAACTAGTGGGATGAGCTGAGAAATAGCATTCATCATTTAGTTAGAAATATCTCAATTTAGCTGGAGTGCTTGTTTGACTTGCTTTCTGTACTCTGCCTGAATATTGCTGACCTCTGTGTGCATTTTATTTTTCCCACCCACCCAGCCGTTGTTGTATTGTTAAACTTGGTGGCTTTTGATTTGCTTGCCCCTACTATAAATTTGATTGTGGCACTTCTCCCAGTCCCATCTCATTGGCTCATTCTACTGAGTACAGTGAGATCCTTTGGGAAGGCCCACCCCCTTAGTTTCTTAACCTTGAATTATCTTCTGTTTCCTGCCTTCCCACGTAACTTAAAATGATTGCACCTTACTCAGCTGCTTTTACTGTATTAGTGTTTCTTCCTACTTTATTACTTTATTTTGCATTTGCTGCTTGTTCTTAAAAGTGTTCAATTTCATTTATTCTGCTGCATTTATTGCTGCTTCTTAGTAGCCTGATTAAATTGTAACTGCTATTCTAAGCCTCTTAGTTTTGGTTTAAGCACTTGGGCTTCAGGCCAGCTGTTTTACACTGAGAAGGTTTGTAGTCTGCACTCTTGTGGCAGGAGAGGTAGCTTACATCCTTCTAAGTTGGGAATTGCTGGTTGAAGGCTTAGTGTGTCTGTTATTCTAAACATGTCTTATTTCTGGTTTAAGCGCTTGCGTTTCAGGCCAGTTATTTTACATTAAGAAGGTTTGTAGTCTTCACTCTTGTGAGAGAAGAAGGTAGCATCTGCCCTTCTGAGCTGGGAATTGCTGGTTGAAGGCTTATTGTGCCTGCTTATTTGGATTTTTTTCTGAAATTATTGCACATTGTTTTCTGTAGCACAGACTAGATTCAGACCTGCTGAATCTAGCCCTGTTTCTATAACCTGAGTACTAAACCAGGCCATCTTTTGTTGGAGAGGGTTCACCTAAACCCTAGTGGCAGGAGTGTAAAGTCAGAACTCATCTGATTGAAGGTTGCTGGAACAGGGATCAGTTTTGAGCTTTTTTATTGATTAATTTGTTGAAATCATTCTGCTGTCATTTGTTACATAAGCACCACGTTTGCACGGGTTTGCACTTGTTTTAGTAAAGCTCCACAGAGTTTGACAACCAGCTACTGCTCTGCTGTATTTATCTGAGCAATCCAAGCCATCTGCTGATCTCTACAAAACTTAAGTAGAACTTTTCACTGCATATTGTACTTTCGAACTGCATTTTTACCATATCACTGCTTATTTGAACTGTTTTTTTTTCTGAAATTGTTGCACATTGTTTGGTGTAGCATAGACTAGATTCAGACCTGCTAAATGTAGTTCTGTTTGTATAACGTGAGCACTAAACCAGGTCAACTTTTGTTAGAGGGGGTTCCTCTGTACCATAGTGGCAGGAGTGTCCAGTTAGAACTCATCTGATTGAAGGTTGCTGGAACAGGGCTCAGTTGTGAGTTTTTTATTGGTTAATTAGTTTAAATTGGTTTGCTGTCATTTTCTACATAAGCACCACATTTGCATGGGCTTGTACTTGTTTGTGCATCATGCACTGCCGAGCAGCAGTGGGCACCAATGGCGGTTATAGACACAAACACTTCTGCCTGCAAATTTTCCCTTAGTACTCTGCTGGTGCTCCATTGGTGAGTTATCATGATTGTCCCTCACTGACAGGTGGTATATTCTGCAAAGCTCCTGATGTACCAATACAGATCCTACCCACTAGCCCCTTGTAATTTTGTCCACTTCTCTTGTACTCTACTTTACCTGGTCCTTCCTGTCCTCTGCCTATTTTCTGACCACATCACCTTACCTAGCATTATGGATGGACAATTTCCAACAGTTTCTCCAGCCAGTCTTGTTGATATGGGCAACCTAAGGCAATGTAACAATTGCCTCATGTACACTGATAACCCACTACTCCTAGTCCACACAAATTCATTATTTGAGAGATGCATATTTATCAAGAACATAGAATCCAGGTTGTCTTGCTTACCAGCCAGTTCATCTGATACTAAACAGGTTGCCAGCATGCATACCTCACCTCCGGTGCCTACCAAACCAACAGCACATAAACCTACATATACGGCGGTCTTTACCAAAAGTTTACCTAAACATCAGAGACCTCCCATACACAAACACAAACATGATTCACCTAATACATACTTTGCAGAACATAGTTCACATACTGTATCACACATGCCAGTGCCTCACCAGTCAAGTTCCTAAGGCATAACACAAAAACAAACATCTTAGTCATAGGCGACTCAATTGTGAAACACACAGATGTATCTCTCACCAGGTTGGATAAGGAAAAAAAACACAATCAGCTGTCTATCTGGTGTCAGGATCCACCACATCACCCACACACTCAAGTTTCTCCAAAAGGCACTGTCATAGTCCATGTTGGTGTGAATGACTTGAGATGTACCTCACTGGTCTATATGAAAAGATACATGACTGAGCTCTCTGATTATGTGTCTCAGGCAAGTATGTCTCTAGCCTTAAGCAGCATTTTACCTTAGCCTAAAATGATATCTCAGTACAAACAAAAAAATTATTGATTTCAATATTTGGCTTAGTTTCTAGTGTCATTCAAAGTAGATCCAGTATCTGTCAGCCTGAAATGACATGGTTGACAGAACTCGATGCTTTGCCAGAGATGGTCTTCATCTATCACCCCGGGGATGCTTTTCAATCACAGCCTAAGCACTGGTTTCATCCCAGCAGAATGGAAAACAGCTACTATCATCCCTTTGCGCAAAGAGGGTGCATCCATTGACCCCAGGAACTATAGATCCATTAACCTGACCAGCCTTATCTCCAAGCCCATGGAACAAATCATCATGGACCTTATTAACAAAGATATAGGAAATCTGCAGACACATGACCTCACCCAGTTTGGCTTTGTCAAAGGGAAATAATCCCTGTTAAACTTGGTGGACTTCTTTGAGACAGTCACCAAAGTCCTAGACAAGGGAAAATCTGTGCATACGGCCTACCTAGACTTATCCAAGGCCTTTGACACAATCGCCCACTCAGGCATCAATTGATGAGCTCACCCAGCTGGGTATCAACCCATATATTGTCAGGTGGGTTGCAAACTGGTTCACTGATAGAACTCATACGGTCAAAATGGGGGCTCCACCTCCTTCAGCAGACCCATAACCTGTGGTGTTCCCCAGGGATCAGTTCTGGGACCCCTACTCTTTGGAATCTACTTCTTGGAAGTACAGGCTGCAACTAAAGGACTGTGGCTGACAACTTTGCTGATGACTGCAAACTGGGAGCGATCATTGAAACCCTTAGCAATGTGAACATCTTGCAAGAAGGTCTTACACAGACTAAATACAGGTGCCAAAGTCATGGTCCTAAACTTAATGCAAAAAAATGCATTATCATCCCCTTCAGCAAGGGTGATGTTCCTGAAAAATGCCACATCAATAGCAATATCCTAAGTACACAATCAGTGGTGAGAGATCTGGGCACACAGGTCAACAGCAACTTTAACTTTGATCACCATGTCTCTACAGTGGTAAGAAGGGCATTTTCTATTGCTCAGCTGATAAGTAAAGGCATTGCCTCCAGAAAAAAAGAGGTTATAACTCCCCTGTTCTCTTCCCTCATTAGGTCAATAATAGAGTACAATACCCCCTTTGGTATGTACCTTTCCAAACACCTGCAGCAATTGGAGAGACCACAAAGATTCCTTACAAAGAACATTCATGGTATTCAAGATCTGTCTTATGTGGACAGACTGAAATCATTCTCACATTACTCTGTGTCATACAGACTGCTCAGAGGCAACCTGTGCCTTGCATATAAAGCAATTTCTGACCCAATTTTAATGGAAATGCTGCACATTTGCAAGTCAAATGGCACACAGGTCACATATTCAAATGTCCTCACAGAGGTTGCTCCACCTTTGGAACAAGCTTCCTATTCATGTTAAACAATGCCCCTCGTTGGCCCTATTTAAGTGTAACTTGCATGACTGGATGGGTAACCAGAAATTCACCCCAGGGGTTCCACCTGTATCTGTCTTGGACAGGGGTAATAGGTGCTGATTTTAGTGTCTGCTTGAACCAGACAATCTTGGGAACATGGGCTGAACTTAGCTAGGCTTGGAAGGGCCCTGGGGCTGTTAGCTGAGTAACCTACTATGATCCTATGAACTTTTTCCCATTCTAAAAAAAAAGTTTTACCTACCACACAGATAACCCCAGAACAATCTGAAAGATATGTTGCAAGTTAAACAACCAGCATTTGTAAGGCATTTGGTCATAAGTATATGAGCAGTTCTTTTAAAGTGTGTGAATAGTTCTAAAAATCTGAAGCATGCTTGCATGTAGGGCTTTTCTAAAGAATTCTGTGGCAAAGGGCAAAGGCACTATCAAACCTATAGCTTTTGACAGATAACATATTTTGTGTATGTCAACACCTGATTAGAATGTAAGAACTGTACAAGTTGTGCATAAATTGCTGATTCTAGGACTTTACTTAGAGATTTAATTAAGGATATGAGATGGTATATTTTCAGCCAAGAAAGTATTTGGCTTCATACAGAGAGATAATAATGACATCTTTATGAATTAAAGATAAAAATGCCTTTGTGATACTTTGATTTATTATCAGAAATTATAGTAGATGTTAATGGTTTATTGGCAAGATAAATAAATTTGGGAGGCAGACAATCAAAAAGTGAAAACCCTAACATAAATTGTAACAGTAGTTTATGAATCTGCATCCTTCCTACCTATTTTGTAAATGGTGAGACACTGTAAGCATGGATGCTAAGGAACAGTCATAGCTCTAGGGTGGAGCATTCTATAGGTGCTACCATGTCAAGAATTTTTGAAATGGTGCAATTTAATTAGTCAAGAGCATATTGAGAGCGAAGATGACTATATTAGGGCTCAACCAGGATATGGTATATCTCTCTTTACAAAGTGATGCCCAAATGTATGAAAATGCAAACTTTTAGTGCCAATGCACAGATCTGTAAATCTGATAGGCTGAGAGTATACCTGTACATTTTATTTTATCAGGGATAGAAAATAAGCATCCAATCAATGATGCAGGCTTCGCCTAAGTTTTAACAGTCTTGGTAGGGAGTATTATCACCATCAACCTCTCCTATAAAGAATGATGGAATCATGTGAAAATGAGTAATTAGCTGGAACCCATTAAACATTTCTGTTTTTTAAGAAAGTGGTTTCAGATTTTGTGTGACTAACAAGCCAGTGTAATTTATCTTCTTTTAATATTGAAATTGTGCAGTGACTATACAAGCCACAGCAAACATAGCATTTTGAACATACCCATTGCAAAACATGTTAACACATAGTTACAGCAATCAACCACTCTTGGTTGCCTTGGGTTCAGACCAGACAAAGCTGACTTTGGTAAATATAGCTGTCCCCATCTCCTAATGTGTATGGCCCTGCTGAAGTATGTTGACACCAGGTACAATAACATATGTTCCAAAAATACACGGTTTTAAACAAGACTCAGAAATTTCCAAAATGTCAAGAAAAGTTATCCATAATAGCAAAAGGCTTCCCCAGCATATTTTTAAATCTTTCTTATATTAACATTGATAAGTTTGAGACCAATGAGTGATACCCATCTGGGAGTTTGCCTTTCTTTTCTCTTCTTCAAAACTCTTTTTAAACTACTTTTTCACAATTTCTGACCTTTCTGATACTCTGCTAATAGGTCATTGCACCTCATACACATTAATTAATAATATAGATGCTGTTGCTTTCCTACATCATCAATTCACCCCTACTATGAGAGAAAGGGCTTATCATGAAATGATTCACTCCACATGGATCTACCGAGAGTAAGAAAGTGTTCTAAACTTATCACATTCAGATCCATGCTAACATGTCTTCTAATCTGGCAGTTAACACAGAGGATTAAAGGTACTGTTAATAAGCAACTTCCTGTATTCCAGGATTTGATTCCCTTAACCTTCATTTGCCTACTGTGTGTGACATTAAGTAAGTCACATATCCAAATAGTGCTACTGGGCTGTGTCTGAAAAAGGTCTACAGAGATCAGTGCTCTACCCTGGTTAGCAAACAGAGATAAATAATGTCTTCTGTTTGATGTTACACAATGCAAATGTTACAACAGACCTTTTTGCTTTATTTGTTTTATTTCTTCCATAGCAATCTGAATCTCCAGGTTTTTTTCTGTTATCTGCTCTCTTTATCTCCCTAAGTTTCTGTCTTACATTTAACTATTCTGAATGCTTGTTTCTGTTATCTTTCTAAACATGATAGCAATCACTGTTATGATTCTTTGAATACTGAAAGTGGTCTACAATTCTTGTTGCTGTGTCCTGGGCTGTGACTGATGCCCATATTCCCAGGTAATAAAAAGGTAAATAACAGGTTTGAGCAGAATGGAACTGAGTGTTGTGAGAGAAGACCTCCTGCTGTACTGGGCGGCAAGCTCAGCCTCTCATACCAAGATTAGGATGAACATCAGGTGGTATAAGTAAAATATGAAAAATGTATACCAGTCAGAAGGAGTTCCATAGCTGGTTCTGAATTTCCATGTAACAATGAAGTATTTCAATTAGTATTACTAAACAGTGTTATATGTTGTAGTCACCAAGCATCGGGGAATGGTCAAAAAAGATTCAGACATATTATACTGCTTTAGTCTTTGTCCATCTTCTATGAGATAACATGCGAGAAGAAACAATTTTAGGTTTATTAATGTTGCAAATTAGCACAATACTTCATATTTAAGAAGATATACAGTGGCAGTTGCATTCAGCAGAAGGAAAGCCATGGGAGATGTTTTAAAAGTTAGAGCAATCTGTAATGTGTGGTATCATGATGTCAAATGTCAAGATGGGGAGAGTATATATAGGCCAGATTAGGAGATATGCAGAGCATTGCACCATCTTCTTGCAATTGTTGTCTGACAGAGTAGAAAGAAATGTGGCTGAGGTATGAAGGTTGCGTCATTAGGGAAAGTAGTCTGCTGACATAGGAAGGGTAGATCATTTTGCTAACAAGAAGTAGAAAGAACTGAAAAGTGAGTCTTAAATGAAGAAAACAAGAAGTAAATAAAGAGACTTGATGGACAGGACTATCTAGCCACTATAGAATAAGAAAAGGTAGAAAGGAAATACAGGAAACCAGAGTAAAATGGATAATGAGAGGAGTATACTGGGCATTTTTGAAGTAGTGACTAATAGTAAAAAATGAAGCGAGAGTAAGAGAGACAAGTAGTCTAAGCATGGTAAGTATTTAAGTGTGCAATGCCCCTCATATTAGTCATAGCTAACAATAAGGTAGGAGAATAGAAATAAGATGAATACTGATACATGCCAACCCTCCCTTAGTTTACACCCAAAGGAAGAGAGAAACAAAAATAACCCTGTCTCAGTTTTGTACACAATAAGCAGATTTTATTTAAGACTGACTAAATGCCAGAATTCTTCAAGATAACACAACTAGAGAAAAACATGCACATAAGTATATTATTAGGAGTAATGCGGTTACGTTTTACATTTACATTCACTCCACCAGTTCTGTCAATGGATAGTTCATTAACTTCATATATAATATAAATAAGAGGTATAAAGTAACACAGGGTTGATTTACAACTCCATACATACTATTAATAACAAGTATAAAAGAACGGTGGGCAGATTTATCATCTGATCATACATTTTACAATATTAAGAATGATACATATATAGTCAAAACAGAACACAGCTAACTTTATAAGTAATTACATTTTCTTTGACCAAATACCATGTGTTGGACAGTAAACAAAATTAAAATAAATCAGCAGTATTCTCACACAACTAAAAATATGATCAAAATGATTAACTTATGTGTTCTTATAACATGCCCTATATTCCTGTAAGAAAACTTGCTTGGTAATACCATTTAAATAATTTCTCCAATTCCTAAAGATGGCAACAACCAATGCTAAAATTCCCCATATAAGCGTCTTCCTTCGCAAGATAAGGGTATCTCATTGCCCTCTAAATCCAGAAGCCAGAAACCTTATTGACAGCTAGTAAC
Source organism: Protopterus annectens (assembly GCF_019279795.1). NCBI lineage: Eukaryota > Metazoa > Chordata > Ceratodontiformes > Protopteridae > Protopterus > Protopterus annectens. Next base: position 1,861,056,899 of record NC_056726.1, on the reverse strand, counting down.
AAAGTATGATTCAAAAAATTACTTCACCATGTTGCTCAGCAAATCCGGCCCCACCATGTCACAGTAGTGAACATGGTCAAAAGGCTCTGCCCAACTACTGAATATGACTGTATTACAGGAGGGATTACTGTAAATGCAATACCATAACATCATTGACTTCAGTACAGAAATTTGGGGGAGGACACTAAACAATAGGGATTACTCTATATTGAAGTGCTGTAACAGCACTGACAGTAGTATGGTAATCGAGGGACACTAGACACCAGGAATTTCTCTACATTGAACTGCCATAAC
>NC_056726.1:1861011605-1861051605 GCF_019279795.1 Protopterus annectens | reverse complement strand
CACTCAAGTGCGCTAGCCGTTTTATAGCATTTACTGTTTGTTACTGTATCTTTTTCTCCTTTCCCTGTAAAAAAAGAAAAAAAACAAAAAAAAATCTTTGTTTTCCCGCTTTTCTGAACTAGAATAGTCCAGTCTTCAGATTTTGCTGATCTCTGGGCTTTGTCTTAGTTCCTGTGCTATCCATATCCTTATTTGGATAAGAGGAAGCTTCTCTGTTTACCAGTGGGAGTGGGGAGCACTGAGCAACCTATTTGTCCCTAGAGGATTGGTTCCAGCCCAGCAACTTGTAGTTTATTGGCCATTTTGGGTCAATTCCTGGCTCTTTTCAACCCCCTGCTATAAAGCCCACTTTTGCACGCTTTTTCACTTGTAAAAGACTCAGCACAGCTCCTTGTGGTGTCCTGCAGAGTTCTACAAGCAGCAGAGAGTGAAAGAGTGACTTTCCTGGATTTATAAGTATTTTTTCTGGCATTCGCTTAAATTACTGCATCTCGACTGCATTTCGCTTAAAAACAGCTCTGCATATTGTTTTTACTGTACTTGTGTTGAATTTATACTGTTAGCACTTTAAAAAGTTATTTTTTGTTTAATTTAATTGTTAGGCTAACACACTCAAGTGCGGTAGCCGTTTTATAGCATTTACTGTTTGTTACTGTATCTTTTTCTCCTTTCCCTGTAAAAAAAGAAAAAAAAACAAAAAAAATCTTTGTTTTCCTGCTTTTCTGAACTAGAATAGTCCAGTCTTCAGATTTTGCTGATCTCTGGGCTTTGTCTTAGTTCCTGTGCGTTGATTCGCCCACAAGCCAAATAGCCAACGAACGAATAAATAGTACCAAAAATAGAGTATAATTCCAAATTCGCTGGTATAATCCTGGTATCACACTGGTAAAGTAAAAAAGTAGTATTTCAGGGAAGGAGTCCTCTCCTACCAAAAGTGGAGCTAAACGCCAACAGCGAGAGTCAACAAACCAAATCCAAACAGCACGCCTCGCACGTACAGCATGCTCGGCCAAACCAATCTGAAAAAAACACTAGAGGCCAGCATAGATAGTTCCACGTCTTTTATTCAAAATTAGATGAAATACTGCAAAAGGACATAATAATGTCCAAAAATTACCACTCAGACTAGTTTCGGCTACTGCCTTCTTCAGTGAGAGAAATAAACAAATAGTAAATGCAACCAGCAAACCAGTAATCTTTTTATATTCTTCACCCAGCCAATGGAGATGGAAGGTATAATCCATACCTTCTGAATAATTCATTAGTTGACAACCAGGCTGCAATGAAAAAAATGGTTAAATAAAATAACTTAAGACATATTCAGGGATGCCCTAGATAATTATTTGTTATATATCATAAATTGTATGCATTAGTATAGCAAAAACCATAGGCAAGTAATCCATGTAAGCATACACATGGTTAGGAATGTTCTAAATAACAATTGGAACATTTTGTTAGCTAATGACTACCTTCGGAGTATCCTGGGCAACCAATGTCCATTATCATACAGGAGAGGAAAAACCTTGGGATCATTATTTTCACATTATAAACAGAGAGAGAGTGGAGGGGCAAAGTGCAAACAATTAACTATAATAGGGGACGAACTCTTGGGAACGTTCCCTTGTGGCCACTGCACCTCATGTAGTCAAGTGAACAAGCTTAAACAATTTACCAGTTCCAATACAAGTAAAGTTTATGATGTCAGGATATTTGGCAATTGCTCAAGTAGCTGGGTTATATACCTGGCCACATGTCAGTGTTCTGCTTTCTATGTGGGCAAAACCTCACGATCACTAAGAATAAGAATAGGGGAACATCGGAGTGACATTCGTAATAAGAAATTGACGAATGCTTTATATCAACATACTATTAAACACCCCACGGCAAAATTCATGTTCACAGTTATTGATAAAATCACAGGCAATAGGCATAATCAACAAGGATGGCAAAGTATACTTAGTCATAAAGAAAAATACTGGATAATTCATCTTGGAGCCTTATTTCCACCAGGTCTCAATGACCATTTATGATGAGTATATTAATTTATTCAATCATCAGAGTATTTCAACATAGCGTGGATTTAGTAAATATTGTATATATTACAACACCATATATAGCATTGTTGCTTGGTCTTATTTTTATTTTCATTCTTATTTTTATGCTTATTGTCATTTTTGGATCAAATGTGTATGCTTACATGGATTACTTGCCTATGGTTTTTGCTATACTAATGCATACAATTTATGATATATAACAAATAATTATCTAGGGCATCCCTGAATATGTCTTAAGTTATTTTATTTAACCATTTTTTTCATTGCAGCCTGGTTGTCAACTAATGAATTATTCAGAAGGTATGGATTATACCTTCCATCTCCATTGGCTGGGTGAAGAATATAAAAAGATTACTGGTTTGCTGGTTGCATTTACTATTTGTTTATTTCTCTCACTGAAGAAGGCAGTAGCCAAAATTAGTCTGAGTGGTAATTTTTGGACATTGTTATGTCCTTTTGCAGTATTTCATCTAATTTTGAATAAAAGACGTGGAACTATCTATGCTGGCCTCTAGTGTTTTTTCGGATTGGTTTGGCCGAGCATGCTGTACGTGCGAGACGTGCTGAATGGATTTCTACTTGCAATCTAAGCAGCCTATACTCTATCTGAAAATCTGAGCACTTGCTCCTAAAGCATTTTTTATACAGGTAAAGCACTCTTAAACAAAAGAAAGTACTTCATTCACCTAAATTCCCTTGAGTACCCATTTCCCTATAGGTCCTTTCTGACTCAGTTACACAGCAATCTTTTTCACTATTTCTAGCATGTCGAAGGGTCAATTACTGGCGTCCTCCTGTTCAGCTGGTGAATCTGGGAATCTTGAGGCAATGTTACAATTGCCTCATGTACACAGACAACCCTCTCCTCCTCCCAACAAATACAAATATATGCGAGAGATGCAACTATATAGCCAAACTGGAGGCTGAGCTCTCTCAATTCAGTACTGGCAAGACCAGTCAGGAGGAGAAGGTAACCACACACACCACAAACCCAGTCTCACATAGAACTATCACAACTGCAAACCAAACACATAAACACACAAAAACATACTCGGGGGCACTGATTAAAAATCTACCAAAACAACAGAGGCCTCCAAAGCAGACACCCAAGCAACCGCCACCTCCAGACATAGCACATGCAATACATAGTTCACAAAGTCAGTGTGCTAAACAGTCACAGCCCTTAAGGCCAAACAATATGCCAGACACACTTGTAATAGGTGACTCCATAGTCAGACACACTGACGTCCCACTCACCAGACTGAACAAGGAAAGGGTCACAGTAAGCTGCCTGTCGGGAGCTAGAATCCGCCACATAACACAAGCACTCAGGTCACTCCACAGCAAGTACAAATATGACTCAGTCATTGTACATGCCAGTGTGAACGACCTGAGACGTACCTCTCTGGACTACATGAAAAGAGACATAGAGGAGCTCTCTGATTATGTAGCCCAGGCCGGTATGACCCTGACCCTGAGCAGCATCTTACCCTCACCAAGAATGATGCCACATTACAAAGACAAAATGATCAGTTTTAACAATTGGCTTAATTACTGGTGTCATTCTAAGGGGATCCAATGTCTGTCTGCTTGGGATGACATGCTTGACAAGCCACGCTGCTTCACAAGGGATGGCTTGCACCTGTCACCCCTGGGCTTCCAGATATTGGCCAAGGCTCTTGCCACCCCCATAGTGCCTTTTTTAGGCAAGGCTCAAATGACAAACCTACCTCCCTAGAAAACACAAGTGGAAAAAAAACTAAGGGAAATGCTGCTCAATGCCAGAAGTCTAAACCTCAAGATGCATGCCCTCGAAGCCCTCCTCAGTATGGAGAACATCGATGTCTGTGCAGTGACTGAAACCTGGTTCAAGGCTCCTGAGAGCACCCCAGCACTATCAGGTTTTACCTCATATCATGCTTTCCGGCCCCAAAACTTGGACCGAACCACAAAAGGAGGGGGAGTATCCATATTCATCAAAGATACCCACACCTCCAGGTTAGTAGCAATGCACGAAGCATCGGAGACCATCCAGGTGCAACTAACCATAGGCAAAACTGCCTTACAGTTTGTAGCATGCTACAGACCACCCTCTCAAACTCAGGAACCCCACACAGCCTTCCTAAAGACACTGGAGAGTATGAATGTCTCTCCAAATACCATCATATTGGGAGACTTCAACTACCCAAACATAGACTGGGAACATTACTCAAGCCCCAACACCCTAGCCCAAAGGTTCCTAGAATTCATAAACTCAAATGCAATGGAACAACTAGTCACCATTCCCACAAGAGGAGACAATATACTAGACCTGATCATCACAAACATGGGGACAAAATGCTCTACACCAGAAGTATATCCCTCTTGGTAAGATCAGACCATAAATTAATCTCACTGGAAATCCACATCCCGCCCCCACCCCCTGCACAAAAGACCACAGTGAAGAACTTCTCAAAAGCCAACTTCACACTTCTTAAGACTGAAGTGGTATCCTTCAAGGCCCCTGGGCCAGTGGAAACCACATCCCACACTGCTGAATCCTTTGCAAATGCCTTCTACGGGCACCTTCAAGAATGCATGGATCATGCAATCCCAAATAAAACCAAGACCCATTCCCCCAAAGGCAGGTGCCTGGTCTGGTGGACCCCAGCCATAAACAAACTTTACAACAGGAGGAGGATGCTACTACATGACAGAGCAAAATCCCTAAAAGGGAAGGCATCTCTGATCAGTGCTAGCAAAAAACTACGATCACTCATAAAATCATCCAAGGCCAACTTTGAGAGAAAAATCGCAAAAGACACAAAAGACAATCACAAGGCCTTCTTTAGCTATGTTAGAAACCTGGGTGGAAACTCCCAGATATGCTCAGAGTTAGTCCAAAATGACACAAAATACACTAAACCCACTGACATTGCCAACATTCTGGCAGACAGGTTCAGTGCAAATTTCTCCTCCCTCCCCAAAAGGAGAAATAACTATCCCAGCAGAGTGTAGCCTCCCTAACATCTCAGATGCCCAGGTGAGAGCCCTCTCTAAAGCTAAAACACAGCATCAATGGGACCAGATGGTGTCCCGGGCTGTGTGCTACATGAACTCCAAGAGGAACTAAACCCACACATAAGGCTGCTGTTTAATCTTAGCCTTACTACAGGATACGCACTCAAAGAGTGGCGTGCGGCAAAAGTGGTCCCACTTCACAAAGGCGGTGCTTCTACTGACCCTGGAAATTACCACCCCATAAGCTTGACGAGCCTGGTCTGCAAAGCTATGGAGAGGATCATTATGGAACTCATAAACAAAGACATTGGGGACCTACAGACATTGGATCCTACCCAATTTGGCTTTGTCAAGGGCAGATCCTGCCTTTTAAACTTGGTAGACTTTTTTGAAACAGTCACTAAGGCCATTGATGAGGGTAAGGCTGTTCACACAGCCTACCTTGACCTTGCAAAAGCCTTTGACACAATACCCCACTCGGGCATCATAGACAAACTCACCAGCTTAAATGTAAACCCATATGTCACAAGATGGGTTGCAAACTGGCTCAAGGACAGAACCCACAGGGTCAGAGTTGCTGGAGCTATGTCTGACTCTAAGCCAGTCACAAGCGGTGTCCCACAGGGCTCAGTCCTGGGACCCCTCTTGTTCGGCATTTATTTTTCCGAGGTACAGGCAAACATAGGAGGATTGTGGCTGACAAAGTTCGCAGATGACTGCAAACTGGGCGCCATAATTGATACTCCAGCAGACACAAGCATCCTTCAGAGAGGCCTCATAGAACAGATAATTGGTGCCAGAGCCATGGCCTTAAGCTGAAGACCAAAAAATGTATAGTCATACCCTTTGGGAAAAACAAGGTACCCACAAATTACCACATAGGTGGTAATCCACTAAGTACAGAAGAGGTAATCAGGGACCTAGGGACCCAGGTTGACAGTAACCTCTCATTTGACACTCACATTGCCAAAGTGGTTAGGAAGACCTTCTATATTGCCCACCTTATCATGAAGGGTTTCACATCTAGATCAAGAGAGGTCATTGTGCCCCTTTACTCTTCTCTTATCAGGCCAATGATTGAGTACAATGCCCCATTTGGGATGTATCTTACCCGACACCTGCAGCAGTTGGAAAGACCCCAAAAGTTCCTCACCAAGAGGATAAAGGATCTTAAACATATGTCATATGCTGCCCGACTGAAAAAACTCCAGCTCTATTCAGTCGCATACCGCCTACTCAGAGGTGATCTGTGCCTGACGTACAAGGTCATGTCCAATCCGGAATTAATGGACATGCTCCACCTCAGAAAATCCAAATCCATCAGAGCCACGAGAGCAAGAGACTTAAACCTTAACACAGAAATAAATAGGATGTGCTGGAGGGACAGATTCATAACCCAGAGGCTCCCTACACTCTGGAACAGAATCCCAATCTATGTTAGGCAGAGCCCCTCACTAACTCTATTCAAGAGAAATCTTGACGAGTGGATGGGAGATCGTAGGTTTACCCCGGGGGTCATCTCTGTGTCACTACTAGACAGAGGCACAGTAAACTAAACCCTAAAAGGGCATAGTATTCTCATCCTAAGGGGTGGTGAAAGCCACACACACTCTGGCTAGGCTTATAAATGCCCTAGGGCAGATAGCCTAGTACGAACCTTTGAACCTATGAACCTAATAGTATACCTCATCACTTTATCTTTAAGTGCCTAGACTACAATGACTATGAAAAGATTCTTCAGAAAGCTAGAAGCCTGGGTCAAAACTTAAAAGTTGCTGGTCATGAAGTACATATGACCCCTAAAGTAAAGTGCTAGTGCCAGACATGCAATACTACAGGGAACCTGGCTACCGGCTGCAGATTAAATACCCCATCACCCTATTTCTCATAATGTAACTGAATTTATACAGCACCAGGGGAAAAGCACTCCCAGTACAAATGCTGAGATGGTTCAGTCTCCTCTACAAAATCTAAGAGGGAGCAAACAAATGTGACTGACCAACTAATGGCTCTCCAACTAAATCTCCAAATACAAAAAATGGAAAGATCTGTAATTTGAGCTTACTTCTATACACATGAAAAGAACAGGACATTCACAGATTAACCTATTTAAAACTCCAGTCCTTACCATGAATAAATTCAGCCTGCTGTCTAATATGGATGTTTGGGTCTATATTATAACAGCGAACAGTTAAAATAGCGAATGCTGTATAATTGACCCTAAAATATCCAAACGGCAAAACGCCGAACACACGGAACAGCAATACTTTTTCCCATGGAAAAAAAAAATTGGGCTCCATTAAAAAAAAAAAAAAAAAAAAAACAGAAACAAAAAACTCAAACACAAAATAAAGTGGGGGCTGTGCCCCCCACACCCCCTACTTAAATATACCAACTCCAAGATCGCACCGCAGTGGAGGAAATGGCAAAGTCCTGAAAATGGCCCAGTAATTTTTTTTCCTGGAGAAAAAAATCGTTGTTCCGTGCATTTGGGATTTCACTGTTTTGATTAAAAAGTCTTGATTAAACAGTGCTCGCTATTTTAAGCATTCTCTAGTTTAATAGGGCCTGGATGCTTATGATATAATTATAGGAGTAGTCAACATGGCCTTTTACTACTTGGAAATTCTGCCTGAAGAGGTTTCCAAGATGAAGAAATTCTGAGCAGATCTGTCAGATGATTTTGAGGGAGTCTACAGACTTAAACACATGAAACAGTGTGGGTGATATGTTAAAATATTAATGCTAACAAAGCCAACTCATTAGTAGCTGATGTGACAACCTTCAGTCATGTAACAGTATAAAGGGGAAATATCTGAGCCTCAGGCAGTAGTGGCTAAGCATTCTGCTGTTATGCAGGGGCACAGAACTCTGTGGGGGGCTGGTTGGGTGCATATGTACTGTTTCTCCTTTTGTACTCTGCTGCCAAGTGTTATGTGAACATTTAACTCTGTGATTGATGCATATTTGCTAAGTTTGCCTTGCCTATTCTATTAATTTGTGCTGATGACTGCCACATATTGTCTACTCCGAGGAGATCTCTGCTTAACATACAAGGCCATGTCAAACCCAGAGCTGTTGGACATGCTACACTTAAAGAAATCCCAATCCCTCAGAGCCACACGCTCCAGGGATCTAAACCTTGTCATCTCAATAAACAAAACATGCTGGAGGGATAGGTTCCTGACCCAGAGACTCCCCAGACTCTGGAATAGACTGCCCATACATGTCAAGCAGAACACCTCTTTGGCCCTCTTCAAAAGGAACCTTGATGATTGGATGGGAGAAAGGAAATTCACCCCAGGGAACACGCCAGTCGCCCTGCTAGACCTGGGTCCAGGGAAGTAAATAGTGTGGGAAGAAATAGCCAGGGCATTGTTATGGCTAGGCTTGTATAGGTCCTAGGGCCGATAGCCTAGTACCAACCTATGAGTCTGTGACCCTATAACCTATGTATTATTTGTCTACTCCAACTGTATTAGTAGCTGTATAACTGATATGAAAACTGATTTTAAAAATCAATGTGACCAAGTAAATAATACTAGCAAGGATCCACGAGATCACGTAGACTAAACTTAAGGGGCATGTTTGAATGTGAAAGACATGTCCACACATTACAATACAAAACTGATAATGCAACACTTGATATAAACTCAAGAACATATTGTACAAGAAACCAAGGTGAAAAGCAGATACAGAAACTGGGTAATACAACCACCATTTTTTTTCTTAATAGCCAGGGAGATAGGGAGATACATCATGAGATCTGTCACAAAGGTTAAACGAGTTGTTGCTGTCTTATTGAATAAAATATTGGGCTATGTAATACAACAGAATTTCTAGACAAGCAAGGTACATAGCCAGTAATTCAAGTCAACTCCTTGTAAGGGTCTACCCTGTTAGTAAACTTCCATGGTCCAAACGAAGATAAAGATCACCTACTTGTAAATTTAGCTGCATTGTGCCATTCACTACAATCACGCCCCAAAAAGAACAATGGGTGGGAATCTCCATGTTGTACCTGACCTATGGATTTATAGAATCCCCTGTGGTCATAAACACCTTCCCCAGGTGGTAAGCTGTCTCAAAATGCTTATGACAGAATCTGACTTAACAGATACTTAGAGAACTCTGTACTCTTCAGTAAATGTTTACACATTTGTAAGAACCAAGAGGAAGGGGGTTAGCAAGTAAGCTAATCATATGACAAGTCAAGTGCTGATTTCTACATGTGTGGGATATCTGGATTGTTCTGAGTTGATTCTTAGGCCGCGCCACAGTGTATTTATCTCTAAAACAGGGAGTTATCTGCCTGATGTTAAAGGTATGCAGATTTTATCCTTTATTACTCCAAAATCAGAAATTTAGACTACCCTTTTCCAACATTCATGTATAAAAATATGTATATATATATATATATATATATATATATATATATATATATATATATACTTTCAAATCTCGAAATACCAAAATACCACATTTCAGTATCTAGAGACCATAATCACATAAATCCACAATGTTGTAAGATTACAAAACCAAAGGTCACTATCCTGAAAGTTCATAATATCAAATTTTCAGCATATGACATTGTTTTTATTGTTTTTTATCTCTCCACCATTTGCAGAGCCTTCTCGTGAAGAAGTGTCACCTGAAATCCAATATTCTGTGCAAAGTCTACAGCAATTTATATGCATAACTCAAGAACATAAACCACGTTCATGTACTCTTGCTTTAACATTACTCTTGCATTTGTAAAATGCTTGCAATTGCCTTCAGAAATTCAGTAGTGGGATATGAACATTTGTTCTTAAGTATAGTCTTAAACTGAGCATGTCATCTATCTAATTTTGTTTTTCTTAGGTGACAGCGGACACCCACTAGCCATACAAGCCCTCAGTTCCTCTACTCTGACTTGTTCTTTCACAAGTGTATTCATAAGTACGGATAGATCTGTTGCTCTAGCACCTAAAAGCCACTTCAACCTGTGATGCCAGGCCTCAGTAGAGTTCTGGCAACAGGGAAGGAACAAAGCATTCAGAGCGGACACATTCCAAAATGTGATAGGGAACAAGGGAGGAAATCTACAGAAAGATGTAGTTGTTGTGCTGAATTTTCTAACTTTATCCATTACATACCAATCCGAAACATATTGTATTAATTCTTTGCCCTGTATTGGAAATGTTTCCCTTAATGGTTGAAAGGCAGCTGTAACTTCCTCCTCTGGCAAAAAAGCCAGCCCAACCAATACTTTACTGACAACTGGAAAGACATGCTTGAATTATACAGTGATGCTAATCATAATTGCTGGCCCTTCCTCCATATATTCTGGCCAAAATGAAACAAGCATCCATTTGACACTGTTCTATTGATGTTTAATCTTATACTTTTAATTGCAACAGCCTAGAAATCGCAGAGAACATATTTTAATGTAGTTTCAAAACCGTGTTCAGATAACAGATGAAATACACAGTGCCACATTAAATTATATGCCTTAAGGGACTTCTTTGTCATTAAACAAAAGTGTAAAGGCACTGACTTGCTGTAACCTCTGTACTTCACAAGACCATAAATGCTGCATAACTGTCAACAAATTATGGCCTTATAAATAAGCCTGATCAGAGTTCTACTAAGATCATATAAATTAAATTATTTAATGTTCTAAACACTATCACTGTGTTGTCTGTAGCATCATCTATTACCCTTTTCTGTATAAAGTAGCTGGTTTTAATAGGGAAAAGACTAATGTCAATATCTTGCAATGTTAAATTTGGCATAGAAGTTAGCTTGGTTTCATTTCACCGCACTATGTCTACCTGCTGCAGTAAAGCTTTCCTTGATGGTAAACTAGTTATAGAATCTATGGAGATGGAAGTTAAGGCATCATCTACTAAAAGGCAGGGTATAGCACAAGATACTTCAGCCCTGTGTTTTAACTCACTGCACAATGTATATTTTTCAATTTCTGCTGGATCCCCAGCATGACAATGTGGTACTGACTTTATAAGCTGCTCACCAGAAGATAATGTTAACATTACAGCCCTACCTTTACATTTACTTGCCACTTTCCAGTTGCAGCACCAGTATTTCTTTTGTTTTATACTGCACTCTAAATGAAACATTTATCCTTCAATAATTAGGACTTCCTTACATTATTCTGACACAGTTGTTTGTAGATAGCTCCTGTATTTCCCAGTGAAGGAAACAGCTCATCAGCCATTTTTATTAGGTATAACGTACATCCTGTTAAAGAAACACTAACTTATTTATTGTAGAACTGCATCTGACTTAGCATTATTCAAAATATAATGGTACAGTAAACTGAATTTTTGACATTGTGGATTTACGTGATTATGGTCTCAAGATACTGAAATTCGGTGTTTCAGTATTTTGAGATTTGAAAGTAGATCCATATAGATATATACAACGGCCAAAAATACAGACTTGCATATATCAAGTCCAAGACTGCCATTTCTCAGAATACTCCCTTTTTTCCAAGGTGTAGTGCTCTAGGAGTTGGTATATATATATATATATATATATGTATATATATATATATATATATATATATATATATATATATATATATATATATATATAAATATATATATATATAAAATGTCAGTGGGTATGGGAGTACAGGGGGGCATAACCCCCATCAAAATTAAGCTTAAAGGAAGAAAGTGTCATTTGATATGTGCTCTTCTCATGCATTTTCAATCTTTTTTTTTTTTTTTGGCATGTCAGGCCACAGTATTTGGAGTTCTAGCACTTCAGTGTGGAGCCAACTAACTCATTCAAACATATATCACCTTTTTGTATGCTTCCAGTTCACACCAATAGCTCCTTATGGTGTCGAGATCTTCTTTGGGTCTGTTTTCCTTAACTAAGTAACTTACTAGCTAATAATATGCAGGATTGGGTAGTGCAAGGATTTATTAACAAAATTACATTAATATCATTAATCTAGGATGTCCTGCAGTAGACATATTGATCTCTATTTGCCATTTATAATTCCTAATTTTCATTTTTAAGTTCATATTTTCATAACTGAGAGATGTACATGCTATTGAAGGGTATGGTGTGAAATGCCATGATGGGAGACAAGAAAATTGTCAATGTCCATTTATATCACACTGCAGGTATTGCTAGCTGTTTGTTGTAAGTATGAAAATAAGCAATATTTTCAAATGTACTTAGTAGTTCAAAACACAACTGTTTCATGCCAACAAGGGAAAACTTAGATGCTATTGAAGAAAATTGCCTTTGATCTTTGTACTGTAACTTGCATTTTCCTGAAAGATATTCACTGTTATTATATTGTGAATTATAGAATTAAGTCATTAGACCCATAATAGAGTACAACGCCCCTTTTGGAATGTACCCCCCAAGACATCTGCAGCAGCTGGAATGGCCACAGAAGTACCTCACAAAGAGGATTACTGGCCTCAAACAAATGCCCTACACTGACCGCCTCAAAAAACTCCAGCTTTACTCTGTCGCATATCGCCTATGCTGAGGTGATCTCTGCCTAACATATAAAGCTATGTCAAACCCAGAGCTGTTGGACATGCTACACCTAAAGAAATTCCAATCCCTCTGAGCTACATGCTCTAGGGACCTAAACCTTGTCACCACAATAAACAGGACATGCTTGAGGGATAGATTCCTGTTCCAGAGACTTCCTATACTCTGGAACAAGCTACCCATCTATGTCAAGCAAAGTTCTTCATTAGCACTCTTCAAGAAAAATCTTGATGAGTGGATGGGAAATACGAAATACACCCCGGGGATAACTTCTGTGTCTCTGCTAGACAGTGCCACAGGAAAATAACTTTCTTGGGTGGCGTACGTAGGCTCTTGGGCCGATAGCCTAGTACCTACCTATGAACCTATGAACCTAAGTATATTTTTCATATTTCTGTAAATATCTTAGTAAACATGTACTCAGAGGAGAATTTCTTGATGTTGTGTGAAAATGTATATTTAGTTAACAAAGGTGTTTTAACAACATGTCTACGTTGTATAGTCTCCAAGATGTAACAAATTGCTTGTGAAAGTCTAGCAGTTGTCATAGATGGTTAAAAATATGACCTGCAGTTGGTGCAGTACGGGGTTTGATTACCTCCACCTTTGTGTGCTTAATTTGTGATTAAGTCACTTAATAAGACAGTGGTTGAGGGCAACTGGGAATTTGGGCTTGGCTTTTCAATGGTCTCCTGGCCTGTAAAGCTAGTAATAACTTATGAATCTTAAGGTTAGCGAACAATAAAATTCTGGGTTTGTGTGCATTATAATATGTTTTCATGTTTATGAAAAGGCTATGAATACACTGATTATTTTAACTGTAAAGAATATTTCGTACACATATCATTACTATTTGTACAAAAACTGACAGGCCAAAAAAGAGCAATATATATGATAGAGGGGACTATGAGGTTAAAAAAGAAATTAAATATTGTTACTATTATGCAAGAAGCCCAGAATTTCTGGATAATAGATATTCAAAAACATTAAGAGAGAAATTAGGGGAAAGAAAAATACTTGCACAAGAAAAACTGTGAAAAGCTTCAAATGCAAATTTGTGCTCATAAATACAGCAGATTCATGAAAAATATTATATAGACCAAGAAACCTTGGGTCATTTGGAAAAAGAGCCAACTGAAGAAGTGTGAAAATAGAAAGAACAAAAACTAGAGATTTTTGAAAGGTAAAAAAGAAAAAGATGCACTGGGAAAAGAGAGATCTGATATGGTACAATATTTATGTAAAGGAGGAAACCAAACTAATCAATACTATTTAGTTATTGACATTTGATTACTAGCGAAGTCTGTCTAGCTAGAAGACCATTTTCAGTGGAGGCCCAGGGAGAAGAGCTCCAAATTATTGCAAAACATTTTAAGAACAGTAACTTTACAATCTTCAAAAATAAAACAAAAACATCTGCAGTTTAAATAATTATAACAAATTAGACATAATATAAAAACATTGGTTAAGAACAAGGTATATGACAATTATTTAGTATTCAGAGAAATTTTACACAGTTTGTAGAGAAATTAAAGTTAAGTTAGTCTAATACAAATAAGAATTGCAATATGAAGTGAGCGAAAAATAGGCTTATGGTATATTTAGAGAGAAATTCAGGGAAGAGAATTAGCAGTAAGAAAGTAAGTGAAGAATGGAAAGTAAGGAGGTATAAGGAATGAAAATGTACTTGTTCACATTTAGGGATATAATTTATTCTGGATTTGAGCAAAAACAAAGCCAGCTAGGAAGTCTTTCAAAGTGGTTTTGAAAGATGAGAAGGAAGGTATAGACCTGATAGATACAGGTAAGGAGTTACAGACAATGTCCCACAGGTTTGCTAGGTTTGTAGACAGACAGGAGTTTTGGTCACTGGATTTCAATGACCAACTGGGAACATAGATGTGTAGAATGTTTTTTAGTGCTGGACAGGCAGATGGATGCTGGATAATTTTATAGGTGGTAAGAAGCTATGTATGTTAGTTGATGTGGCAGTTCTAACCAATTTAGGCTTTTCAGTGCTATACAATGGTGGGTTCTGAAAGGGGTGTGTGCTGCAAATTTAGCAACTTTGTTATGACATTATTCAAGTTTTAATTTTTATGAAGCCTGAAGGTTAGTAAGGATGGATGTGCCATAAAGAAGTGTGGGGAGGAGATAAGTAGTGGCAAGTATAGTTTTAGTTGCATTGGTGAGAACCTTTTGGCTCTGTAAAGCACCCCTAGTTTTTGATAAGTTTTTCTTATGCAATTTTGCTTATGCAGGTCAAATGTAATATTATCATCCATTATCATCCTTAATAGTTTTGTATGAGAAATTAGTTTAATGGTTGTATTATCAAGAGAGAGGACTTGCAATTTTCTTTATCATGAGACAAGGATTTGGGGAAAAAAGTAGTAGTTTGGTGTTTTATTGGGGTGAACATAAGTTGTGAGTTATGAGGCCATGTTTCAGTGGCTGTTAAAGTTTCCTGAGTAATGTTTGGAGGTGTATCATGTTGCTAGGTGTGCAAATGACAGTGCAATCATCTATGTATTGTATTAGGATGGTCTGTTGTGTGGAAGTTTAGATGGTGCTGGTGAAAATGCTAAAGAGGAGGGGACAAAGGATAGAGTCTTGTGGTACAACAGTGGTGACTGTGAGGTAAGGAGAGAGCATAGAGTGCCATTTTACTGAGTGATACCTATTGGACAGGTAGCTATTGAACCACATAATGGTGGGCTGAGAGAGACTTTGTGAGGATATTTGAAGTAGACATTTGCTTTGACAAACTGTGTTGAAAGCTATAGACAAATATATAAATAAGGAAGAGGCTAGTTTGCTATTATCTCTAGCTTTACTGACAGTGTTTGTATATGTTAGAAGGGCAGTGCTAGTACTATGGGAAGGATGGAAGTTATGCTGTATAGGGGATAGGAGTTCTTCCTGCAGGAAATAGTCTAGAAATTATTTTTGAATACATTTTTCAAGAATTTTGGTGAGGGGAGATAAGATTGCTATAGATCTAAAGTTATTAATATCTGTTGAATTGCTTCCTTTGGGCAAAGGGATAATATGTGACTTTTTCCAGAGAAAGGGAATGTAGGATTCCCAGACTGACCTAATTATAAGAATTGAGACAGGATATGCAATGAAGAGCATGGTTTAAGTTTGTTTAAGGTTTTTTTTTATATAGGTTGTGGGCACAGGTTTGAAAGTGAAAGTGGATGTGATGATATGTGGCTGTTGGGCAGGGTTTGGATTAGATGCTGAGGAAGCCTTGGTTAGACATGCTATGCTATCTATAAAATAAGAGTTGAACTGTGTTGCAGTTTCAGGTGGTGAGTTTGGTTTGAATTTTTGGCCGGGATGTAAGAATTATTTATAGGATGTCCACATTTTCTTAGAGTTGTGTTTAGTATTATTCTGAAAGTTATTGAAGCATATTTTTGTCTTCATTTATTTGCTTTTTATTATGATTGTGAAGTAGCTCCAAAGATATTTGAAAAATAAGACAGGCAAAGGCACCCAGACATGGAAAATTTCCCAGCACATAAAATAAGATCACAATTAGATTAGAAAAGAAGATTAGCAAAGTAGAAGTTAAACAAAAAGAAGATGAAGTTAAGAAGTATCTGAAAAGTGGAAGATTTAGTGTAGAATGTCTAACACAGTTTATGTCACAGCATGATGGAACAATGAGTTTCCAAAGTAAGGAGAAACAGGTGGAGTGGGAGGCATCTGAAGAAGAAATATGGACATGGGAATCAAAAAGAGGTTTAACATACTGCACTATTTATGCAAAGGAGAAAGCAAAACTAATCAATAGAAAAAAGCGACATCAAAATTAATTGAAGATGAATACAGGCAAAGCCATCCAGATAAGGAAAACTTTACAATACAAAAAAAAATAAGAAAACAAAAGTGGATAGTAGAAAAGAGGACTAGTAATGGAGAAGTTAAAGAAATAGAATCTGAAGTTATGGATTACCTGCAATGTGAAGGATTTATTGTAAAAAATCCAACTCTGGTAATGTCACAGCATAATGGAATGATGAGTCCCCAAATTAAATTAAGGAGAAACAGATGGAATGGGAAGCATCTGATCAGTTGCTACATGAAGATACTCTGGAGCCTTCAGCAGGAAACCAGTATAAAAGTTCAGTTGAAGTTGCACATCAAGAGAAGGAGCAGGAAACAATGGCAACTTTGATGTAATCAATGTTGTGGAGTGATAGGTCAGTAAGTTCCCATATGAAAGATCCAGATGACACAGGATGCAGATGAAAAGAATATATCACAGAAGATGCTCTGGAACTTTGTATAGAATGCCTGCAGTTAATAGAGAATAAAGAATGTTCTCTAATTTTAGAAAAAATATCTAAGGGAAGAGTTGCTTGATTTAATAGAGATGGGTAGACATATTAAGATTAATGAAAGAAATAAATCACAGTTAGTCAATAAGACCCAAAATGTTAGACGTCTGCTAAAACAAATGATTAAAGTAATTAAAATTTATTAACAGAAAATAATGTGATATAACAAAAGTAAATAGGATAAATTACTGTGCAGCTAAACTAATTACAGATAATGTCTTACCATGAAAATATAAGACAATAAGAAAAAGGAAGGGAAGAAATCAAATGCCATCATGGAAATATCGAATAGAGAAAATAAAGCAATTAAGCCAAGAAGTGTCACTGTTTGTAGAGTACAGAAGAGGAAACAGATCAATAAAAATACTTACAAAGAGACAAGATAAAAGCAACATGCAGTATTAGAATAGACCAGGATATTGTATACAATATTGCAAATAATAAACTAAAGATATCAGTACTGGCAGAAAAACTTAGAAGATATGGCAGATGAATATATAGGAAAAGTACAAAATAAGCAATTCACTGATCCCCCAAAAATGTTTTAAAGACAATTTGGAAACAAAGCTAGAGTAATAAAAATACCACCAAAGATGAAGAAATAGACACATTTTGGAAAAACATCTATGAAGACCCTGTGGAACATAACAAAGATGTTAAATGGATTAGAAGAAGTAAAAGAAGTGGTACTTTTCCGTTAAACCCCTTCCACGCATCTCACCTTATTCCTAACAAGTATGGTCATATTGTTTCAACTGATCTGTTCCCTTTTCTACCTGCTTTTTTTTACCTTTTACTTGATCAGGTTATTACATTTTGGCCTTTAAATTATTCTTGGAGTCAATGATTACTACACTCTTCAAAATAAGAAACCACTTTCTGACCCTTAGCTATGATTTGCAAACAGTGTTTCTATGATGTTTATTGGTCGGAGATTGAGATCTGCTCTCATATGAGGTTTCACTTCTGAACAACATGCATTATCCAGAAGGATCATCACGGATCAGGCTTACGTCTTTCACAGATAAAAATTCCAGTAGTGGGAAAGCTTAATGCCAGTCTAATAAGTGGGCGATCTTTGTTGTGAGATCGTACTCTGCCATTGTTTAATGGAAAAATAAAGCTTTCTGTCACTGGAAGCCTGTAAAGCATGAAAACTAACGTCATTCGCAGCGCTGAAAAACTATTAAAGTATGCACAAACAATGGGGCTCTGTGAAAGTAGTTTCATTTGGTATTAAACTTTTGAAGCTGTATTTCACTAATGAACATTTTGTCAGGTGCTAAAGATATTATGAGGAACAAACTAAAAATATGAAGTAAAAGCCTGGGCATTCTGCGAAAATCTGAACGATTGAGAGGTTATGGGAAAAATTTTAGGGCATAACACTCAACACCCAAGGTCAGAGACAAATCCAGAAACAAACGGAGACACTTGTTTAACATTAGTAATAAAACTAGAGAAGCTGACAGAATAAGAAATAAGGCGAGATGCATGGTAGGGGTTTAATGGAAAAGTACCAAAGAAGCAATAACCAACACTACCTCCTCCATCTTCCCACTACTATCACACCTCCTCAACTAACATGTACAAGCATACCTTACCTATGTTCACTGCATGCACTCTCCTTTCATATCTTACATCCTACCAAAGCTCCATCATTCCCCCACTCAACCACTACCACTATACTACTACTCACACCACCACTCATGTCTCACCCTCAATCAGCTCCCCTCCCACCAACTCAAGAAACATCCCTATGCACCCCCACATATTCTACCAACTATATTACTCAGACATAAAGCATTCCTACAAATTAACACAGTAATCCTCCCACCACACCTATTACCCAAAGAGCACAATCATAAAGTTTCCCTTATAAACATTCACATTCAAAAACTGAGAAAACTAATAACCTCATGCATATCTAAACTAGCCCTAAGTGGAGATATCCACCCCAACCCTGGCCCTACCATTTCCAACCCCAATCCTCATAATCAGACTAGAAACCACAACTTCTCCCATATTACAGCCAATAGAAAGCCAAGTGACTTCCTTTTACTAAGCCTAAATATTAGAAGTATATACAACAAAGTCCATGAACTCCATGCCACCATAGACTTGTACTCCCCAGATATAGTCATCTTGACAGAAACCTGGCTAAAACCTCACATTACCAGTGAGCAAATACTCCCTACCGGTTACGGCATACTAAGAGTAGACCAGCTAAACAAGAAAGGAGGTGGTGCAGCTATAATATTTAAACAGCTTCTAAACATCCATATCTTAAAATCATCAGCTCCACAAATAGGCAATGAAGAAATAATATATACCAACCTCAAAATAAACCAAAACAAAACCATCAACATAACTGGATGCTACTTCCAACGTGGCCAAAACATCCCTCCACTAGAAAACCTCCTCACCTGGTCTACCCACCATCTCCCCCCAGAAACTATCATTTTAGATGATTTCAATATTGACTGGCAATCCTGTTCTGACAACAATCCAGCCCATCATATAAACCTTCATGGCTTCACCCAACTAGTCCAGTCGCCAACCAGGATGAATAAAAACACCAGCAAGCACACTATCCTGGACTGGATACTAGTCAGTAAGAGCCCCCAGTCATATATAACAGGCTGCTTATCAGATAGCCTCAGTGATCACTCCCCAACATTCCTACTCAAAAAATACCTACCAAGCTAAACCTGTTATCTACCATCAAATACATAAAAAATAATCTTTAACCCACTCACATTCATCTCATCCCTCAAAGAATGTAGCTGGCACCCTCTAAAGTACCTCAGTCTTGATGACGCAGTTGATTCTTTTAATACTACCTTCCTGAGCATCTTTAATTACCATGCCCCCATAAGACTTTCCAGAATCAAAGCACAACCCTCCCCATGGCTACAGAAAACCACTAAGTCAGAAATGAAAAACAGGGATAAAGCATGGGAGCACTGGCGCAAACCCAAACCCCCCTCAACTAGACAGAAATTCCTAGAACTACACAATAGAGTCAAAAAGCTAATAAAACAGGACAAATTCCAATACTACCAGTCTGCCCTAGACTCCTCCCAACACAGCCCCCAAAAATTCTGGTCCTCCATAAACTCCATCCTCCACCCAGGTAAAGTCAGTACCCCTCCTCCTAACATCCCTCACTCCTCAGAAAATATTGCTACCTTATTCAACACACACTTCACAGAAACCATACTATCACTAGCTAAAGAACACAACCCCCCTTCCCCTCCAACCCACACCTTCAACTAGTAATCTCCCACTGCCTTCTCTTTTTCTCCTGTACCTACCTCCAACATAAAAAAACTCTTAACTAAACTTAAGCCCACCTGATTAGCAGCAGACAACCTCCCAAGTGAATACCTACAAATCGCAGCTGATGCTCTAGTCTACCCAGTATCCATCTTGATTAATCAATCTCTGTCAGAAAGTTACGTTCCCACACTGTGGAAAGTATCACATATAATTCCCGTCCACAAAGGCGAACCCTCCACAGAACTAACCAATTACCACCCCATAGCTATTCTCTCTCCACTCTCCAAAATACTAGAGAGATGCATACACTCTCAGGTCTCAGACTACCTCTTTACTAACAACCTCCTTTCCAATACTCAGCATGGTTTCCGACCAAACCATAGCACCACCACTGCCTTACTCTCCTTTACTAACACTATCCTTCAGTATAAAAACAATGGCTATCTCTCCTCTGCTACTTTCCTAGACCTATCTAAAGCATTTGACATGGTCCCACACAAACAACTTATCTCTGTCCTCAATAACCTATCCTTCTCACAATCAGTCACCATCTGGTTTCAGAGTTACCTGTCTGACCGCCAACAATCCGTAGTATGGCAGAATGACATATCTCCCCAACTACCTGTCTCCATAGGGGTTCCCCAAGGATCCATCCTTGGACCCCTACTCTTCTCTGTTTTCACCAATAATCTAGCCTATGCCACCAAACATGGCACACTCATACAATACGCAGATGACTCAACCATCATCTGCTCAGCCCAGTCCCTACCCAAACTGAAAAATGTCACACAGGAAGCCTTTTCCTCTGTTGAAACTTGGTTATCTGATGCCCAATTAGTACTCAACCCAAACAAAACTAAACTACTCATCTTCCAACCCACCAAACATACTCAAAACAACTTTCACTTTAACATCACAGCAAAAGACAACACCACTATATAACCAACTGAACACCAAATTGCTAGGAGTGGAAATAGACAGTAAACTAAAATTTGACATTCACATATCCATGACCATAAAAAAAGTCCACAAAAAACTAGGAGCGCTATACAGAAATAAGCAACTTCTCACCAAAGCAGCAAAGATTTCAATAGCAAATTCCCACCTTATTTCCACCCTACTTTATGCCTTTCCAATATATACTAACCTAAGGCAATGCGATCTAAACAAGCTAGAGACCTGCTACAACAAAATCGCCAAATTTGCCACAGGGGCATCCTACCATAGTCACCACTGTCTCTCACTTGCTGAACTGGGCTGGCTTGAACTCCCTCACCTCCTTCAATGGTATCAACTCTCACTCGCCCACAAACTAGTAAACAATCCATTAAATGTCCCATCCCTCCAGAATCTATTCCAACCCTATTGCACCACCAGACCATTAAGATCCAGCAATAAAAATCACTTGCAGATCACTAAAGCCAATAACTCTGCTGGTGAAGCACTATTCTCTTGCGCCATAGCCAAATTATGGAACTCCCTCCCACCCACAATTACCTCCATACCATCATGCACCCACTTCAAAACTTTACTAAAAGTGCACCTAAAACATGCTGGCTATGCCCTTGCAACTCCCACTCTAATATCACCCACCCCATCCAACCACTACCTTTCTTTCCACTCCACTAACTACCTTGATTATAGCAAGCTCAGATGCTCATAAGCCAGTACTTATTATACAGCAGGAACTTCTTCTTGTAACATTTGTTAATGTCTGTTATGTACTTCACAGATAAAGATTCTAGTTGTCTACTGATGTACTATGTTCTTCATCTGTAAATATGTTGTAAGTAATTGCTATGTAAATTGTTAATCGCTATGTAATCCAATGTAACTACTGTCTGTTTATTTTAACTGTGGAGCTTTTCTCCTCGGGCCTCTGCTAAAAATGGACCTATGTCCAGTCGGACACTCCTGGTCAACAAATATAAATAAATAAATAAAATAAATAAATAATAAGAAGTTCAAATGTACAGGATATGAAATGGGATGCAGTAACGGCCAGAGAAACTGAAACAAAATTAAGTAAAGTTCCTAACTGGAAAACTCCATGCCCAGATGCAGTATCTAACCTCTGGCTAAAAGTATTAACATCTTTACAAGATGATTTAGCCCTGAGTAAGAACTATTTATATGCATACCTTGAACAGACACCAACCTGGTTAACAACTAGAAAAGCAATACTCTTCCCTAAGAGAGAACCTACAAACTATCCTAAAAATTATAGACCAATAACTTGCCTTCCAATGATATATAAACTATATACTGGAACTGATGTGGAGTTTATAGTCATTTAGAAGAAAACTCATGGCAATAGAACAAAAGGGTAAAAAAGAAAGTCATATGGAACAAAGGATCATTTAGTGTTAAAGTCATAATGGAGAATTGTAAAAAGGGGAAGAATCTAAGTATGGCATGAATAGATTATAAAAAAGCAATTGACAGCATCACACATTCATTGATAAAGGAGTGCTTACAGATGTATAAGACATACCCTACATTGCTCAATTACATTACAGTGACTATGAAACAGTGGCAAACCACTTTGCGGCTATGCCATGGTAAAAGAGATTATTATCCCAGGGATAAAAATTCAAAGGGGAAATTCCAGGGTGATTCCATGTGAGTACTGATCTTTTGCCTTGCCCTTATCCCACTAAGCTGTCTACTTAACAGATTAGATTATGGTTACAGTTTGACTCCCTGACAAATACAAACTACAAGGACTTCTAACTTCTTTCTGTGAGTGACTTAAAACTGTATAGTTCATTAGATGAGCAGTTAAAACCATAACTAGAAGTGGTCAAAACTTTCTCATATGATGTAGGAATGTCATTTGGTCTTGTTTAATGGTTTGATGTACAAAGGCAGGAAAGCTGCAGCAACAAGAAAAAAATCAGACTGGGACAGGAATGTGATATAAAGGAATTGGTGCAGGAGGGAGTATATAAATAATTGCACGAGAGAGTATATAAATATTTGGGAATTGATGAAGGGTTGACAATAAAACATGAACAAACGTGAACAAACTCAGTAAGGAATATTTTAGAATGTTAAAATTAATATCGAAAATAGCCGTGACATCTAGGAACAAAGTCCATGCTATAAACCAATTTGCTGTTCCTGTTCTAACTTACAGTTTTGGGGTGACTGGTCCCAAAAGGTGTTGGATCAATTGGGCAGGAAAACAAGAAAAATGCTTCATGCTTATCAACTGATATATAAACATTAATGTATACAAGGACTATATATTTCTCATTCTGAAAGAGGTATGGGTCTCCTAGAAATCGATTATATGTATAGATCTACAATCATAAAACTGCAAACATATTTACTGACCTCACCAGATCCAAATATAGTGAACATTTTGAAACATGAAGAGAAAAAATCTAGGATGACTTCCCTTCTTAGTTTAGCAGAAACGTAGTGTCAAACAGGAATGGAAACCAAACTAGAAGTAGACAAACATCAGGCAGCAACTGAATGTGCCAAATAAATAAATTAATTAATTAATTAATTAATTAAAAGAAAAAACAAGGAAAGAATATAAAGAGAAGTATCGGATGAGTAGCCAAGAAATGTGAAAAAGGCATAAATATTTCTTTAAGCACAGAAAACTCCTGGAACAACCTCATGTCAATCAGGATCTGATGTAGGAATGGTTAATGAGAGGTGAATTTAAACCAAAATATGAAAAGTTAATTATCCGGTTGAGGATAGTGGACTACATACACATTGGGTTACAAGCCCATTAACATGGGAAAAACTGAGACATGCAGTTTTCTGTAAAATAGAATGAAACAGTCACACATCTTGTTGCTGGATGTGATACACTAATGGCAGAGGATCTGTATATGCAAGGACAGTGTCAGTGTTAAAAAGTGACTACCCATAGAATGTCTCTCCCTACCAGCATGTATTAGCTCAAATGTGTAGCTGTGACTCCATCTTCACAGTATAAAAAACTGACAGCTGTATATCCATATAATCCAACCTGCCAAATAAGCAGTCAGGTTCTATACTGTATGTTCTATGAGCATGTGTATGAGTCTGGTATTTACAAATTCCTACTATACAGTGCATGTTCAGCATATGACCAACATAATTTCTCCAAGAAATTCAGGCTTATGGACATCAAGCAATGTTGTGATGTTGCAATACACTGCAGTTATTGAAAAAGAGTTCCTTTGTGAATATTCAGTCCACATACTGACTTACCTTGTATATATTAGTGTGACAACTACATGCCTGTATCAGAACCGAAGTCACAGATGTTATGCTGTATATACATACAATTGTGCAAAATGTACAGATGCATTCTAGTGCCAGTGTACAAGAAAAGATGCGATATCCACAACTGTGGGCAGTACAGAGGTATTGGACTTCTGTTACACTGCATGAGCATGATTGAGAGGGTGACTGATAAACAAATATGCAGAGTGATAGAAAGTAAAATGGGAGATGAGTTGTTCAAATTCAGATTAGAATGCAGCACAGGCAATGTGATGTTTATAGTAAGACAGATAGTGGAGAAGATGCAGGAAGAGTCCAACTGGGCATTTCTAGACTTGGAGAAACCATATTACAAGGTCCCATGAAAACCTTTTTTGGCAGTCTTGCGACAGTTCAAAGTCCCAGCGATACTGATAGAATTACTGCAGGGTATGTTCCAAGACTCAGTGGCACAAGAGCAAACAGTGTTTAAACTCACAGAGGAGTTTCCAGTGGGAGATAGTGTGCACCAGGGCTCACCACTGATCTCACTGCTGTTCATATTGATGTTGAACTGCATTAGCAAATATGTTGCAGCGGGCCAGATAAATGAAGCTGCTGTACAGATGATGTGGCATTACAGGCAGACTGTGAACAGGACATTTGACAAAAGGAAGGTGTCACTCTCCTACTTTGGACACAGCAGAAGACTCTTTGTGGGTTCTGTTCAAGCAGCTTTATTTTATACAAACACATCACGATAGTAGTTTATTGACTTAAGTAACTTATATACAAACTACCTGCTGCAATCATACATGCTCACTCTCTGGCTGCGGTCTCAAAATGGCACTAGGAATAACACATTCCTGGCATTTATACATGCACGCTCAGTCTTTGACATGCTTCTTAAAGACACAGCACACAACACATACACTCTGATCTACATCCTCCCTCTTTAAATGAAACATGCAACATTATGAATCTTTTGGCATACAGATATTGTAGACAATACTTTATCATGCATTTATACAAGACTAGGTACATATATGCACAGTTAAGTCCACGTTGCTGTGTATTTCACACTGGGCCTGAATATTCATCCATATTGTGTTACATACATTGGATATTGGACTTAGCAAATGGAGCTGTCTCTTCAAAATGTTCAATCATGGAAGTATTCAAAACATCTTCAGGAATGGAATCAGAGGTTGGAACACTCTCTGAGATGGGAACAACATTTGGTTCACTCTGAGATCTAGAGTCTGTGTCATAAGGATAGTGCTGAGATGATGATTCTGGTACAGGAAGAAGATGTCTGCAATTTCTCCTGTACTCCACATCTTCAGATTCTACAAGGTACAATCTCAGCTCGGCACATTTCTAGACTTGGAGAAACCATATTGCAAGGTCCCATGAATACCTGTAACTTGACCAATCTAGTCGAAACCTTTTGCTGTTTGTATCCTCACTGTCTCTCCTTCCCTCAACAGACAATGAAATCTACTTGAATTATGATAACTGGACTTCTGCATAGAACTCTTCTTGAATAATTGAGCCTAGATGGTTTTATTGTTCTTAGCTTTAGGCCTCAATAAACTGGAACTAATAGGTAGCATATTCTGGTTTACCTGGAAAGAAGTCTTTGAGCAGATGAGCAAGAATATCGTCACAGGGTATGTTTCTAAGATGAAGCAAATTTAAAAAGACATTGGCATTGTCATGCTTTGGCCTTTCATGTAACTGCTTTGCACTCTGCACTGCATGTAAAGCTAGACCATTTGACTGTGGATATTCAGAACGGCTAGTAACATGTACAAAGTCCCATTCTCTTGAAAATATCTGAAACAACTGGCTAATAGAGTACCATTGTCAGAAATAACTTTAAGCAGACTACCATGGAATGAGAAATGATGTTTCAACTTACTAGTAACAGCAGTGGATGTTAGATTAGGTAGTAAATCCCAAACCGATTCGAATAAGAGTCTACCAATACTAAGTAGTGCTGATTGTTCCACTCAAAGATATCATTGTCTACTCTTGACCAAGGTAGTTCAAGAATCTGATTTAGCTGAAGTGGTTCTCTTTGCAAATCTGGTCTAGTACTATTGCATACTGAAAAAGAAGAAAGTACTTTATCAATATCTTTCAGTAATGAAGGTCAAAATACTAATTCTCTCACTCGCCTCTTAGTGGATGTGGAACCTGGGTGACCACAATGCAAAATCTGAATACATTCATGTTGTAAGGAAGCAAGAACAACAATTTTAGGACCTTTTTAAACAATGTCGTCTTCCATCAACATTTCATCTCTGTAAGGAAAATAGGTTTGCACTTCAGGTGGCACACTAGATTGCTTTGACGGCCATCCAGCATTAATGTAGTGACTGAGCTTTTGCAAAATTGGATCAGTCTTTGTGTGATCTCTGAACTCATCAAGCATAGTAGTAGAAAAACTATGCACTGCCATCACATCAGTTAAAATTCTTTATATCAAGCTGTATTTCTGGGTGATCTGGATACAGTTTCAGCCAAACAGAGCAGTTTGCTTTTTGTATAGACCATTTTGAAATTCTACTTTTGCAATTTGAGCATCATTCTTTGTAATATTGCTGGAGATGAATGCATAGGCTTCTTTAGAATAGTAACTAGAGGCTGGTGGTCATTTTCAATCTGAATAGCTCGACCATAATTATAATCATAAAATTTCAAACATGCAAATACTATTGCCAAAGTTCTTTCTCAATTTGAGCATACTGCACCTCAGTTTGGGTAAGTGTTCTAGATGCAGAGGCTACTGGTCTGCCTTCTTGAAGTATAACTACCCCAAGACCAAATTTTGAAGCATCACAGGAAAGAGTGACTGGTTTGTTCACATCATAGTATCTTCATGTAGGTGGCATGGCAATTTTGTGCTTATGGTGTTCAAATGCCTTCCGGTGCTGTTCTAACCATGACCATGCAACATTTTTGACCATTTGTTCTCTCAAAGCTGCTGTCAACTCACTGAAGTCTGGTGTAAACTTTCCTAACCAGTTAACCATGCCTAGAAAATGATGTAGACCTTGAACATCGTCTGGTGCTGACATCTCAAGAATAGCTGCTGGCTTGGTCAGGTCTGGTCTCATGCCAGTGCTGGTAAATAAATGACCAACATATGTAACTTTTGGAAGTCTGAAATTGCAATTCAGAGGATTGAGCTTCAAGTTTACTTCATGTGCTCTGTCTAAAACTTTCTTTAGGTTTCTATCATGCTGTGCTTCACTATTGCCTCCAACCAACAAATCATCCACTATTATGGCACAAGGATAACCCGAAAAAATTTGCTCCTTTGCATGCTGAAAGACTTCACTTGCTAAATTTATTCCAAACAGCATCCTTAAAAATCTTTATCTGCCAAATGAAGTACCAAAAGTGGTTAGTAATGAGGATTTGCAATGAGCCATCACTTGCCAAAATTAACTTTTTGCATCCAAGACAGAAAAAACAGTGGCATTTGGCATTAGGGCTCTGAACTCTATGACTGTGCTCATTGGATGATATGTTCTTTTCAATGCCTTCTTCAAATCTCTTGAGTCAATACTTATTCTGATTTCATCTGCGCCTTTTTTTTGAGCTGCTACTATAGATGACACCCATTCAGTTGGTTCTGTAAATGGACAAATTACACCTTGCTGCACCATTTCATCCAACTGAGCCTTAACTTTATCTTGCATAGCTATCAGAACTCTTCTTGTTGGTCTGACTACTAGACCTCTGGGTCTAACTTCATGGAATACACAACTGGATGTTTGCCCAACCTGTCATCAAAAACATCAGCATATTCTGAGAAAATTGCTTCATAAAAATTAGAACTAAGAGATGCACTTATGTGGTGAACTTCTGTGGTAAAAGAAAGCAGATTCATTCCCAAACTATCTTTGAGACCCAGTAAAGACTCTTCTGGCCTTCAGACTACAAAGAATAACAAGTTGTAACAGTTCTTCACCAAATAACATGAAAGCATCACTGCACCTTCAGTTTGAATTTCTTCACTTCCATAAGCAACAGGTTTCGCACTACTGGCCACATTGAGTTCATTTGTTCCCACTTTGGCAAATGTGTCCACTGATATAACATTACACTTTGAACCAGTGTCTACTTATAGCTCTGCGAATTTACCGTTGATTCAGACAGTACAAAACACTTCACTCTTTACCAATAAATTCACTGCATCAACTCTTTCACCAATTACTCATACACCATCTACATATAAAGCTGACTGCTGCAGCTCTACTTGATTTGGGTTAAAACAAAATAACTACTCCTGCTACAGAATTACAGAAAACAATGGAATCTTGTCAAGAAACAAATTAATAAGGACAAAAAAGCCTGCTATAACTCTGCCCAACTCAACAGCAAATCCAACTCACGTAAGTTCTGTTCTACTCTAAACAAAATTCTTTCTCCAGGCTGCCCTTCCAATGCCACCCCATTCCCTAATAAATATCCTCTTGAGACTGCCACCCTCCTCAATAAAGACTTCATTGACACAATCCAAAAACTCACACACTCTAACCCTACTACTCCTCTACCCCTCCCAACCCACTCAACAAAAACCTTTTCTCCTTTCAACCACCTCCTATGTCAAAACACTTCTGAAGCTTAAACCCTGCTCTCCCTCCACAGATAATCACCCTCCTACCTTTCTCAAACTAGCTTCTGAATCTGTAGCCTATCCTGTGTCAATTCTCATCAATAGATCAATTCAAGAAGCTACAGTTCCTTTCATTTGTCAATCCTTCTTCACCATCCCCCTGCATAAAGGAGGAAACTCAACTGACCCATCGAACTACAGACCCATCACCATCCTATCCCCTCTCTCTAAAATACTTGAAAAATGCATTCACTCACAGCTTCTCAACTATCTCATCCAACATAACCTTCTCACTTCCACTCAGCATGGTTTCTGGCCTAACCATAGCACAACTACTGCCCTCCTATAATTTTCTCATACTATCACCGAGGCCCATGATAACAACCAACTCATATCCTGTCTCATTCTTGACCTATCCAAAGCTTTTGACATGGTCTCTCACTCTTTACTGCTAACTAAACTTACTAACCTCAACCTATCTGATACCTCCCTAGCCTGGTTCTCTAGCTATTTCTCTTGTAGGTAGCAATCTGTCAGATGGCTCTCATCCTGCTCTCCTTAGATTCCAGTCCCATCTGGTGTTCTGCAATATTCCATCTTGGGTCCCCTCCTGTTTAACATTTTCACTAATGAACTATACACATCCTGTCAACAATCATCCCTCATCCAATATGCAGATGACTTGACTGGCATCTCCACCTCCAGTAATATCTCCAAACTCCTTACCCTTACTCCTTACCCTGTACTCCTTACAGGGAAGTAAATAGTGTGGGAAGAAATAGCCAGGGAATTGTTATGGCTAAGCTTGTATAGGCCTAGGGCTGATAGCCTAGTACCAACCTATGAACCCTAACCCAAGACACCTTTTGATCCACTAAAAAGTGTCTATCTGATAATCTACTCATTCTGAAACCTAAAAAGACCAAACTCGTGGTCTTTGCCCCCACTCTCTCTCTCATCATAGATCCACTTTTGCCATTACATCCTCCAATAACACTATCATAAAACCTGAACCCCATACAAAGCTCCTCGGTGCCATCATTGATGATGAACTTAAATGTAACCTACACATACTCCAGTGTATAAAAAACTCACTAGAAACTAGGCCTGCTATATCGCAACAAAAAATTCCTAACCTCTAATGCCAGACTTTCCCAGGCACAGGTGCTCTTCCTCCCCTCCCTTTTATATACTCCCCCAGTGCTCACTAACATTTCTACAAATAAATACAAAACGTGGTCAGTGAAGGCAGTAGGTCAGCAAAGACTAGGCTGAAGACCTGAAAGATGACTGAATCAAAAGCACAGGAGTTCATGGAAATGCTTAGGGCTATAGAACCTCCTGAAGAAGAGAAAATATGTGGAGAATTAGAAGAATGGCTGCATCAAAATGGCATGTGTGAAGATAATAGGACACATATGCATCCAAGCCCAATAAGGAAATAAAGCACATAACAAAGCTTGTGGTGGAATGCAGAAAGACAGAACATTTCTGAAAGGAGTACAGGAAGAAATGGAGATATAAAAGATAGATCATAACAAGATGGAATACTGCTTGGCTAAAATAGATGCCAATGGAGAAATCACAATGGCAAAAAGCAAGACAGCAGAGAAACTTTGCCAAGTTCTAGAAAGTGACTCAGCAGACGCAGTAGAAAGGTTTGTCAGGTTGCAAGGCAATGACAGAAAGATAAATTTGACAGTCGCCAGACACCATTCATAAATGATGCCAGGAATAAGCTGATTATCAGTTTAGAATGCGATCAAAGGTAGCTGGGATGACTTGTCCAAAAGACTTCTGAATGATGAAAATCAATTAGATCGGTACAGTTAAAAGTACAGCCTATGATGACAAAGAATGAAGAATCCAGCCTAGAAGAGGTAAGAACAGCACTAACAAGGCCAGGGAAACAGCAAGCTCAGATGATATTATCAAGATGTTGGGTGCATTCGGGTATAAATGGTTGAATAGGATACTCATCACAGTATGGAAAGAAAGGCAGTTCACAGAAGGCTAAATAATTGGCAATCTAGTACCAGTGTAAGAATGAAGAGTAAATTCACTACTGTGGATTACAGAGATATCAATTTCATGTCACACTGCATGAAGATGCTGGAGAGGCTTATTGATAACTCAGTATGCAAAGTAGTAAAAAGTAAGATGGGAGATGAGCAGTTTGGCTTCAGATCAAGATTCTCTACAACTGACCCAATGTTTGCAGTGAGACAGATAGATTTTCAATTGACCATCCCCAAACTTGGATAAAGCACATGCAAGGTCCTAAGAAAGTTGAAAACTGAGACAGAAAGGAAAATAGTCAAACAGGTTAACTGTTTCAAGTGTCTGAGAAGGGTGATTAAGAATAATGGAATTCTGATTGAGGAAGTCAAATCTAATTCAGAGGTACTGCAGTCAAATGGTACTAGGTGAGTGAGGTAGTGCGTGACAGAAGAATGTCAAGCAAGCAGAAGATTAAAGCATGCAAAACAAACTTCTATATAACTGTATGGTACAGAAACCATGGCAGTTAAAGCAGAGCAACTGAGGATGCCTGAGATGATAGAGATAAAGTGCCAGAGAAAGATAAGAGGAGGCATATTGTAGAGCAAATGTAGAAATGAGGACATCAGAGCAGAAGCCAAAGAAATGAAAAATTGTACGGAAAGATGAAGAGAACATATTACAGTAGTTTTGTCACATGTGAAGTGTGTGAATGCAGAAGACAATTTGGTAAGAAGAAACAAGCATAAAGCAAGAAGACATGAGGATATCCAGTTAACAGATGGATGGATTGTATAAGAAAAGACCTACAAAAGTCAGGTATGACAGTCAAAGAAGGTAGAAGAGTGGCTTTGAATCAAGGGATGCATCAGATTTGACATGACACCTTGACCCCATGTAGCAACTGGAAGAAGGAGGTTGATGATTATGATGATGATGAGGAGGAGGAGGTTATTGATGCTAATGATGGCATAGAGGCCCTCCATTTTGGGAAGCAGTCATGTCTACTGCATGGACATGATGTGTGCCCCACATTTTCTTATACTCATTGCAGAGCATGTATTGGTCATTCCTAGGGATTTATTACATAAAAATCCAACTGGTAAGCTTGTTCATTCCCTTCATGGAACTTCTTAAGACCAGTTGGATTTTTGTGTAGTAAAGTCATTTGTGTTTTTAGCCAGTCATTTTTTATTATTTTGCCTTTTACGGCTATTTCATTTGTTTGTTTGGAAGGTACATGAGGTATTCCTAGGGATTTACTATGAATTCTGAGAGCCATGTCATATAAATATGTGCAAAAGGAAAATGGAGTTCATAGTAAGCAGGTTGCAAAAGTTACCAACATTTCTGAATGAGTTATTTAAAAAAATCATATAATCAATCAGCTGTGGTTAGTTATTTTATTTTAGTTTGGTATAAGTTTGATGGACTTAGTTATTTTGGTGTGGTTTTATACTAAATCATGAGTATGCATTTTTATGACAGAGGGATTCAGGGTTGCAGACTTCAGATAGATGGCAATATGTGCATGCATTTAAGACAACTGACATTTGACATTCATGTTCCTAACTTCATAAAATATAGGCAAATAGTGAACAATCAGTCTACAGACCATTTATAGCTCAAACAATGCATCCAATCTTGGGAGCTTTATCTTGCTTTCAGAAAGGACTCACAGGATAAGCTGAGGAAAATGTATGGGTGTCTGGCCAATTGTCCAGGCTGTCTTCAATTTATTAAGAGTGCTACTTTGTTTAATTTGTAGAAGTATTTTTCTCACATCTCTTTTTTATTCGAGTATTCAGTTATAAAACAAGCAAGGCAAACAATAAAATTATTAACACACTTATGACAATGAAGGACAATATCAACAATCAAAATAATGAGCAGTTGCAATACAAAATCATAAGAAGTATAACTATGAAATCAGTAATTACAATATTTAAATATTTACAAGTGTGTTGCATGCCATAGACAAGAAAATGGATGTTAAAGAATTCCAAAATGGGTGCACACTGAGTAACAGCTTGTGAAAACAGAAAATAAGAAAAGAGAGCCAATGAATTTGTCTTTTTGGGTAAATTTCAATTACTGGCTAGAAAAGACACTGCCTGGATGCTAGTAAACAAAACTTTAGACAACCTGAAAGAAAATCAACCACAAAGATTGCGGAAAAAACACTGGACGGGAAGAATCCTGCAGCTGTTCAGCAAAAAGCAGCTCAAGCTCCAGCTTTGGTGCAAGACATGGCTTCTAGTAGTCTCGAGGAAAACTAAGTCAAATATGCTTAGAACTGATTAAAATAAATGAAACACTGAAGGAGTATATAAACTCAAATAAAATGGCTATAAAACATTGAAGAAGCTTTAAACAGATATTCTAATGAGCTGATAAAACTGCAAAAATCAGAGATCAAAATGAAGAAAAGACTGAGTATGAGACTGCTCAAGAAGAGATGTTTCAAACAATGGTAGAATTAGATGACAGAGCATGTACGGGAAACCTGAGATTTTTTGCTGTACCAGAGAAACTGGAAGGAACATACTGTATTAATTTTATGAAAGCACAAATAAGCAACTGGACAGGTATTTCACAGCAGGAGTTATTAACTGAAAGGGCACATCATGTGTATGATCCAAACCTAGCCACAAGAAAGCAACCAAACCCTGTATTAGTAAAGATGCAGGCATACTAACAGAAAGAATTCAGTCTGACAAAACCATGGCAGAAGGACAGAGTACTAAAAGTTAGAGACAATAGAACGTTTGTGGAAAATGATTACTCACTGTACACCATGTAGAATAGGAGTAAATTTATTCCAGCAATCAGGGAATGTCAAGAGGCAGGTGTGAGATTCAAGCTGCTGTATCCAGCTATCTTGAGGATATTTTTCCTGGAGATTCAATGCAATTTTTTGATGCAGAACATGCTAAGGATGAAATACAAAAGTTTGTCCGACAAAAAGAGAGCTGTCAAAAAGAAGGGGACTCTGTTCTTATTCTTCTTTTTATGAAAAGCTTATAAAGCTCATAGAGATATTACATCAGTGAAACCATTTCCAATGTTCCAAAGGAAAATGCTTGAGAGGCTGAGAAAAGCACTGGAGAAGAACAAGTACATTGAAAATGAAATAGAAACAAAAGTTGAGAGCTGAAGATCAACAGGAAGATGACCAACAACTCAGAAATTAATGAATAAATGTGAGATTACAAAGCATCAATCCCATTTGTGAAATATGGCTGAACAAAAAAAACTAAAAGTATTAGACTTTTTTGACTGTGTTAAACTTGTAGGGGATTCCAAAGCATATGCCTTACTTCATATCATTAAGGTTTGGAAGAACATTAAGGAGAGGGAAAGAGGAAAGAAAGAAAGAGGTAAATGTAAGTAAAACACATTTGGTTCTTAACAGTATTTAAAAAACACATGATATATACTGTGTGTTATATAGTAAAGCATTTCAGTTATGTTTGTGTATTATAGGGATATTAAAGTAAACAGGTGCCCCTTTTCCCTTATTTGTTTCTTCTGCTTTAGTTTTAAGAAATATAGGCATTGTAAGGTAAAAAGAGAAGAAACAATGGACAAAAGCATGCTTAAGATAATAGGCTGTAATCGTGGTTTGCTCAAAAGACGGGTTGTAAAACTATACAGATCATGATACATGAAAACTGTTATACTTTTTCATACTTTTGCATGGGAGAATGACTGGATTAAGGCCCTTGGCTTGATCTAACAACAATTTTTAAGTGGAAGCAAGTAAATAAAAGAACATTGAATGTAAGGAGAATTTTTCTTTTAGCAAAGAAATGTTCACAGCGCAACATGAAAAGCTTGTAACTGAAAGCAAACGTTTATCTGGCTCTCATGTTTCTATGGAGACAAGCTGATAATAGAGCAATAAAAACAGAATGTTTCTTTTTTTAATAGCCAAAAAATAATATTTTCTGAAAACATTCAAGTTGTTTTCTACAGCTGGGAGATAAATAAAGATAACACAAAAACAGAGAGCACTTGGTCAGAGTAGAAGGACATGCAGTACAATGAGCCTTAGCATGGATAACCTTGATCATAAGTTAGTTAAATCCTGTGAATTGAGCTGTCAATCTGGGACAATTGTTCTTATTAGGAAGTTAAAATGTCATTATTTGAAAATGTACATAGTTTTCTGCATTTCTATTAAGTTAATAGGTTATGGGGTGTTCGGTGTGTGTGTGTGTGTGTGTGTGTGTGTGTGTGTGTGTGTGTGTGTGTGTGTGTGTGTGTGTGTGTGTGTGTGTGTGTGTGTGCGCGTGTGTGTGTGTGTGTGTGTGTGTGTGTGTGTGTGTGTGTGTGTGTGTGTATTTGGCAGAGGGTTTTCTTGTAAGATGTGACATAGGTTTAAATGAATATCATAAGAAACAACCATATAAAAGATTAACCTGCAAACATTAGTACAGGCTTATAACACAAAAGCTGAAAATAGGCATTTTAAAAAAGTTATTATACATAACAGGTAGGAATAATACATGCTTATCATAATGGCATCAAGTTTCATATTATCTTTGAATGTGAGTGGTCTCACAAGTATATACAAAAAGAAAGAATATTGAACTGCATTAAGAAATGCAGACTGCAAATAGTTATGCTACAGGAAACAAATTTCAGAATTGAAATGAGTATGTGAATTTGATAAATAAAGGATTTCAATATGGTTACTCAGCAGAATATCTAGTACAAAGGAAATAGGTTGAATATTGCTGAACATTCAGCAATTTATTTTGTGCAATTTGACACCAGATTTTTCACAATTAAGAAATTTTCTTGAGATCCTAGCTGGAGGAGCAACAGCTGTCAGCAGTAGAGGTTGACACAGGCATTTTAAAAGGGGGAAGTGCTCTGTTGCACTAGCTAGGCTGAAACAGAGAGGCTTTCAAATGGTACTCCCAAGTTTACTTCTGGCAAACCTCCACTCCCTATGAAATAGGATGGATGAACTGTTACTTCTCAATGAAACTCACAAGGATTTTTCACTTTCTTCTGTACTGTGTTTCACAGAAACCTAGCTAAATGAATCCATTCCAGACTCTGCAGTATATCTGCCCAGATTTCAACTTTACAGAGCAGACATAGTTTTGGAGACACTGGGGAAGAGTAAAGGAGGTGGAATCTGCTTTTATATCAATGAAGATTGGTGTAATGATGTCACAGTCTTAAGTACAATGTGCTGCCTGACTCAGAAATGTTTTGTGTTAATTGTAGACCTTTTTATTCACCTCGGGATTTTTCTTCATTTATTCTGGTTAGTGTTTACATTCCACCTCAAGCCTGTGTGAGGGCAGCACTAAACAGTCTGATCAGACAATGTGCTTGGAGCAGAATTATCCAAACTCCCTTCTGATCACTCTGGAGGATTTTAATAAGGCAAATCTCAGCCATGAACTTCCTAAATTTACACAGCATATAAAGTGTCCTATCAGAGACAGGAACATACTGGATCATTGTTCTACAGTGTTAAAAAATGCTTATCATGCTTGCACCCATGCGGCTTTGGACTTTTCTGACCATTGTCTGATTCATTTATTGTACAGACTAAAGTGTTTCTGAAGATTCTGCTGTTAACTTGCTTGAACTGGCAGACACAGCAACATTTTATGTTAGCTTCTGTGAAGATATGTCTTGGTTAAAATTTAACAACAGCAAACCCTGGTTTATTGCTAAATTTAAGCAGCTTCGACAAGCCAATGAAGATGCCTACAGAAGTGAGGATAGAACACTTTTTAGGCAGGCAAGGAACACACCGATAAAAGAAATCAAAGTGACTAAAAAGAACTATTCTAAAAAGATGAAAAAACAGTTTTTAGCCAATGATCCTACATCAGTGTGGAAAGGTCTACAAAATATTAACATTACAAACTACAAGAAAACATCCCCCTACACTGCAGCTAATTACCAGCTGGCTGATGACTTGAATGATTTTTACTGCAGGTTTGATAAGCCTAAGGCTACAAATGACATTGTTGCCAGCTCTGTCAGTGTTCAGACTTATATGATCATCTTCCACACATTCTCCCATTCAACCTGCATTAATTATCTCTGAAGAGCATGTGTGTTTTTAAAAGACAGCAAATTAAGAAAGCAGCTGGTCCAGATGGGATTTCACCCACCTGTTTAAAAACATGTGCTGATCAACTAGGACCTATTTTTACTCAGATTTTTAATAAATCATTAGAGCTCTGTGAAGTCCCTTTATGTTTCAAACAAGCCACAATCATTCCAGCACCTAAAAAATCCAGTATAACAGGGTCAAATGGCTGCAGGCCTATTGCTTTGACATTGGTGATCATGAAGACTTTTGAGAGGCTGGTTAGCTCACCTGAAGGATATTATAGCCCTCTTTTTGGACCCCCTTCAGTTTGCTTATAAAGAGAAATGGTCAGTGGATGATGCAGTTAATATGGGCCTGCACTATATCTTGCAACATCTTGACAACCCAGGGGCATATGCAAGGATTCTGTTTGTGGACTTCAGCTCTGCATTTAATACAATAATTCCAGAACTTCTTCACTTGAAACTCCCCCGGCCTTCTATTCCTGTTCCCACCTGTCAATTGATCACTAATTTTATAACCAGTAGGTAACAGTAGGTGAAACTGTGGAAATTTAGCTATTGCACAATCAATACTGGTGCCCCTGCAGGGATGTTTGTATTCCCCACTACTATTCTCCCTCTACACTATTGACTGCACCTCTGAAGACCCCTCTGTAAAACTTATTAAATATGCGGACAATACAACTATCAGTGGGTGCATCAGAAATGGTGATGAGTCTCCACACAGATGGAAGGGTGAGCAGCTGGCCCTTTAGGTGTAGTCAGAATAATCTGGAGCTAAACACTCTTAAAGCTGTGGAGATAATTGTGGACTTTAGGAGTGGTACTACAATATTATCCCCCTCTTTATATTTAATACTGCTGTGTCAGTTGTGGAATCCTTCAAGTTTTTGGGATCTATAATGTCCCGGGACTTGAAGTGGGAGACCAATGTAGAGTCTATTATAAAAAAGGCACAACAGCGAATGTACTTTCTGTGACAGCTGTGGAAGTTCAACCTCCCACAGAAACTGTTGATTCAGTTCTATACAGCACTCATTGAGTCTGTTCTCAGCTCATCTATACAAGTGTGGTTTGGATTTCTGTCTAATCTTGGCAAAAATGGGTTACATCAAGTAGTCATATTTGCTGAAAATATCATTGGTGCTAGTTTGCCCTCCTTACAGGGCCTGTAATATTCCAGAGTCATGAAAATGGCAGGGAAAATCATCATGACCCTTCACATCCAGGCCACCTTCTTTTTTAACTATTATCATCGGCCAGGCATTATAGATTAATACGCACCAAAACAAGCAGATATAAGAACATTTTTTTCCTCAGGCCATCAAGTTCATAACTCAACTTATTAGACTGGGTATTCTTTTTCCCAAGTCTCTGGCGATATTGCGGTATTGTTTACATATTGTTAATGCTTGTTTCTTTTAGAGTTTATTTCAGTATTTCTTGGACTGAGTTGCACTTTGCATCTTGTATGTATATGAATATGTATATTTAATTTTTTTTGCTTTGTTCTTAATGCTTGCATTATGTCATTTGTCTTTTTGTAAATAGTTGTATGTATGTCATTTACATAATTCATACTTGGAGAGTCATTAAAACCAGAGTCAAATTCCTTGTATGTGCATACACTTGGCCAATAAATGTGATTCTGATTTATATTATTTGCTAGAGGAGCTCCAATAGTGATAGAAGAGGAAATAAGATAATAATGGTCAAGTTGTAGTTGTAAGGGCTAGCATGAAGTTATATTCCACCTAAAACTGCTACAATGGAACTTAAGAAAATTCTGGAAGAAATGATCAGCTTTCAGCAGAGAATATTATTTATAGGTGGGGACTGGAATTTGAATTGCAACAGTAAGGATGTATCTGGGGCCTAGAAGGCAAAATATAACAAAAGAGGATAGATGTTTGAAGAAATGTATTAAAATATTTGATATGGTACCAATACTATAGTCTGTTTTCTTTACCTTGTGTTTTACTTGCATTCTGCTTTAACAGCATATTAAAACTTCAAAAGAGACCACAACTGTCTCTCTCTTCTGAGTCAGGCAGAAATTAGAACTGAGTCAGGCAGAAATTAGAACTGATCAATTAAGGACTCATTCATAAGATAGAAGAGGTCACAAGGTTAATCATTTGTTAAC
Source organism: Protopterus annectens (assembly GCF_019279795.1). Taxonomy (NCBI): domain Eukaryota; kingdom Metazoa; phylum Chordata; order Ceratodontiformes; family Protopteridae; genus Protopterus; species Protopterus annectens. Next base: position 1,861,012,305 of record NC_056726.1, on the reverse strand, counting down.
TGAGGGGTGGAGCTAGGAACTAAACCTTCTATTTAAAGGGTAAAATAAAACATTTCTGAGCTTTACCAGAAAGGCTCATCCAGATTCTGCTACACGTTGCTGTGAAGGAAAGGTTAGTTTGCTTTTATTTTTTGTATATTTTAAATACTGTAGTTTGTTTTCTTTATCTTGTGTTTTACTTGCATTCTGCTTTAACAGCATATTAAAACTTCAAAAGAGACCACAGCTCTCTCTCTCTTCTGAGTCAGGCAGAATCCCCCCCCCCCTCTCACCCAGTCACAGTTGTCTTGTTAAATACCACTGTCTTTCTAGTTGTCTGCCTCTTATGTTAAAGGGACAATCCCAGGGATTTTTTGTTTTGATTCAGCCTTTGTTTACATTTCAGGTTTGCCTTGCTGAGCATGCTCACTTTTGGCTGAAGGGGTTGGGGTAAGATTGCCTGCAGGAAGCTTCAAAGGTGTTAGCCAAATTCCATCTCAAATTGCAGTTCTACTGACAACAGTTTCAGTGTCACCCATTCATTAGTTTAATCTGTGCATTTACCCATTCAGAAAAGTAGCCTTTCATGCATTTAATGACCTAACTACTGCTGCTGCTACTATAGAAAACACAGCAGTAATGCAATACTTTTAAAGGGGCATTATTTTGTTTCTAAAATCAGTTACTTGCTAGAGTACTTTGTTTATCTTTTCTTAAGTCA